>NC_133127.1:1116522-1416522 GCF_048418815.1 Hemitrygon akajei | reverse complement strand
ATTGCTGTTCCACTGTCTTTTCTGCTAGGATATCTGTCCAGTTAACTTTGGCCAGCTCCTCCCTCCCTCATGGCTCCATAGTCTCCCCTGTTCAACTGCAACACTGACACCTCCGATCTGCCCTTATCCTTCTCAAATTGCAGATAAAAACTTATCATATTATGGTCACTACCTCCTAATGGCTCCTTTACTTCAAGATCGCTTATCAAATCCTGTTCATTACACAAGACTAAATCCAGAATAGCCTTGTCCCTGGTCGGCTCTCGTACAAGCTGTTCCAAGAATGCATCCTGTAGGCACTGTACAAACTCCCTATCCTGGGGTCCAGCACCAACCTGATTCTCCCAGTTCACCTGCATGTTGAAATCCCCCATAACTACTGCGACATTACCTTTGCCACATGCCAATGTTAATTCCCTATTCAACTTGCACCCAATATCCATGCTACTATTTGGTGGCCTGTAGACAACACCCATTAGGGTCTTTTTGCCCTTTCTGTTCCTCAGTTCTATCCACACAGACTCTACTTCTCCTGATCCTATGTCCCCCCTTGCAAAGGACTGAATCTCATTCCTCACCAACAGGGCCACCCCACCCCCTCTGCCCACATTTCTGTCCCTACGATAGCACGTATACCCTTGTACATTCATTTCCCAGGTCTGATCTCCCTGCAGCCATGTCTCCGTTATCCCAACAACATCATAGTTACCCATTCGCACCTGAACTTCAAGCTCATCCGCCTTATTTCTGACACTTCGTGCATTCAGATATAGAATTTTTAGCCCATTTCTCCTCTCTCTGTTTGAATCACTGCCTGTTGTGTTTAACCCAACAAGTTGTGTTTAACTTGCTGGATCCGCAAAGACTTCTGGGGAAGTAGAGGTGCTGTTGTGCTTTCTTCACAATTATATGATGGGTCCAGGCAGGACAGGTCCTCTGAGATAGTGACACCCAGGAGTTTAAAGTTACTGACAATCTCCACCTCTGATTCTCAGATGATTACTGGCTCATGGACCTCTGGTTTCCCTCTCCTGAAGTTTACAATCAGTTCCTTGGTCTTATTAACATTGAGTGAGAGGTTGTTGTTAGTACTCCTCTCAGCTAAGTTTTCAGTCTCCCTCCTGTATGCTGATTCATCACCCCCCGTGATACAGACCACAATAGTGGTATCAACAGCAAACTTGTATACGGTGTTGGAGCTGTACTTAGCCACACTGTCACAGGTGTAGAGAGAGTAGAGCAGGGGGCTAAGTATAAATCCCTCTGGTGCTCCTGTGCTGATGGAGAATGTGGAGATGTTTTTGCCAATCTGAACTAACTGGGGTCTACAAGTGAGGAAATACAAGATCCATTTGCACAAGGGGGTTGGAGTTTACTGATTAGTTTTGAGAGGGTGATGATGTTAAATGCTGAGCTGTAATCGATAAAGACCATCCTGATGTTTGCTTTTTTGCTGACCAGATGTTCTAGGGTTGTGTGAAGAGCATCGGCTGTAGACCTGTTGTATTGGTAGGCAAATTGGAGCGTATCCAAACCACCACTCAGACATGAACTGATATGCTTCAACCCCAACCTCTCAAAACTCTTCATCATTGTGGATGCAAGTGCCACTGGGTGATAGTACTTAGATAGATTATCGCGCTCTTCACTCTTCTTGGGCACCAGTACAATTGAAGTCTGTTTGAAGCAGGTGGGTACCACACACCACCAGAGCGGGAGGTCGAAGATATCCGGTGTCACTTGTGTGTGTGTCCAGTGTGTGCACGTCCGGTACCGCGTGCGTGTGCATGTGTCTCCTGTACAGCGTGATTTTTCAGGTACAGCGTGTGCACGTCCAGTATCGTGTCTGTGTGCACATCCATGTCAGGTACAACGTGTGCGTGTCCAGTATCATGTCTGTGTGCACACCATCTTAGGTACAGCGTGTGCATGTCCAGTACCATGTCTGTGTGCACATCCATGTCAGGTACAGCGTGTGCATGTCCAGTATCATGTCTGTGCACACATCCATGTCAGGTACACCGTGTGCATGTCCAGTATCATGTCTGTGCACACATCCATGTCAGGTACAGCATGTGCGTGTTCAGTATCGTGTCTGTGTGCACATCCATCTTAGGTACAGCGTGTGCATGTCTAGTATTGTGTGTATGTGTGCGCGCGTCCGCCTCCAGTATGGCATGCGTCTCTGGTACAGCATGCACATGTCCGGTGCAGCACGTGTGTGTCTGGTACTGTGTGTGTGTGTTTCTCCAGTACTGTGCATGTCTGGTACAATGTGTATGCGTATCCAGTTGTGAGTGAGTGAGTGCGTGCGTGCGTGTGTGTGTGTGTGTGTGTGTGTCCAGTCCTGAACGCTGTGTTGTACCTGGTGCGGCTCAGCAAGTGCACGGTACATGAAGAACCCAGTCCTCCAGCATTGGAGACACAGCTTCCTCTGTGGGGAAGGAGAGCATGGGCAGCACATGCAGACAGGGGTACACAGTGTTCAGGGTACGGGGGCAGGATTATGCAGGGTGGGGTACATGGGCAGGGGAGTGTGGGGTGGGAGGTAAACAGGCAGGTATATTTCACATACCTGAGTACAGAGCGGGAGAAGGTGACAGCCGCTGTGGGCAAAGCTGGGTACTGGGATACGGGGTCCTGTGCTGATACACCGGTGCTGGGGGTCACCCTCTGTCGGTGTTCCCTCTGAAACACAAACACAATGGCATAGAATCAGCGTCAGAGCCACCGGTCCCATACATAGACAATCAGGAGCACAGAGCATGGTTCATCTTAGACCACGCCACACCACACCACACGAGAGGCCCTTCAGACCATAATGTTGGGCCAACCTGTACAAACCTGATTCATGATCAAACTAACCCTTCCCTCCTACTCAGCCCATAAGCCTTCATTTTTCCTACACCCATCAAAGAACCTCTTAAATGTCCCTATTGTACCAGCCTGGGCCATCTCACCCAGGACTGGCTTTCAGGCAACTATCAATCTCTGTGTAAAACAAATCCTATCTCTGACATCTCTCCTGAACTTCTCTCCACTCACCTTAAATGATATTCTCTGGTTTTGGGGAAGTCTCTGGTTATCCTCTCTATGCCTCTCATCATCCTGTACATCTCTGTCAAGTCATCTCAACTAGATATGGCATAGCTATTTCCCAGGGATTCTAGGACAAGAGGGCACGACTTCAGGACTGAAGGACGTCCATTTAGAACTGAGATGCAGAGAAATTACTTTAGTCGGGGGGGGGGGGGGGGGTAAATCTGTGGAATTTGTTGCCTCGAGCGGTTGTGGAGGCCAAGTCATTGGGTGTATTTAAGGCAGAGATAGATAGGTTCTTGATTAGCCAGGGCATCAAAGGGTATGGGGAGAAGGCAGGGGAGTGGGGAAAACTGGAAGAATTGGATCACTCCATGACTGAATGGCGGAGCAGACTTGATGGGCTGAATGGCCTACTCTGCTCCTGTATCTTATGGTTTTATGGTCCAACTTCCTTCACTCCAAAGTTCCAGCTCGCTCAACCTTTCCTCAAAAGACGGCAGCCTGGTAAATCTCCTCTGTACCCTCTCTAAAGCTTCCACATCCTTCCTAAAAGAGGCAACCAGAACTGAACGCAATATTCCAGTGTGGTCTAACCAAAGTTTTAAAGAGCTACAACATTACCTCACGGCTCTTGAACACCATCCCCTGACTAATGAAGGCCAACACACCAAACACCTTAACCACCCTGTCAACTTGTACTGCCACTTTGAGGGATCTATAGATGTGGGTGATGGGGGTTGGCATCACTACCAAAGGAGGTGTAAGTGTTCCTTCCCTCTGATAGCTTGCCCCTCCTCGCCCCACCTTGATCAGGATCACGTGAAGCCATGGGAGCAGGTGGTGGATGGTCGTAAGAGTACTAGGTGCATTTCACAAGTCCTAGTTACACAACCATTGACGCCAGGCAGACAATCTCTGAAGTATTGATAATGGCTAGGGTCACAGGATTTGTAAAGGCACTGTCTAGAAGAAGGCAATGGCAAACCACTCCTGTAGAAACATTTGCCGAGAACAATCACGGTCATGGATAGACCATGATGGCCCATGTCATATGGTACAGCACATAATGATGATGATGACAATAGTTGTAAACCCAAAGATTCATTTGTTCCTCCACACTGGTAAGAATCTTGCTATTAACTCTGTATTTTGCTTTCAACTTTGACCTTCCAATGTGAATCACTTCACAATTTTCTGAGTTGAACTCCATGTGCCACTTCTTCCCCCAACTCTGCATCCTGTCAATCTCCTGTTATAAACGACAGTATGATAATTGTCCACAGTAACTACAACCCCACCAACATTTATATTGTCTGCAAACTTACTAACCCACCCTTCAATTTACCTCATGAAGGCCATTTATCAAAATCACCACTGGCCACCAACTTCCAGGCAGAATAATTCCATCTACAACCACCCTCAGCCTTCTACAGGAGGCCATTTCTTTAGGTACACAAACAGACAGATACACACCCACACTCACCCTCACCCACCCACACACGCATGCGCAGAACCACAGCCACGCACACACTTACACACCCCCACCAAAAGCCACACAGACACACACACCTACAGCCACACCCACCCACCCATACACACAGCCATCCACACTGACAGTCACACACACTCACACAGCCACACACACAAGCAATCATACACAGAGACACACACGCACACCGACACACACACGCAAACACAGACACACACTCATACAGACCCATACACACAGGGACGCACACACACACACATCCCCGCACGCACACTCATACAGACTCACACACACAGACAGACACACACTCATACAGATACTCGCACACACAGATTCACACTCATACAGACTCACACACAGAGACTCAGACATGCAGATACACCACACACACACACACAGAGATACACCACACAGACACACACAGACACACACACACACACACACAGACAGGCACTCAGACACTCACACTCAGAGTCACAGATGCACACACCCACCCACACAGTCCTTTCAACATTCAGTAGGTTTCCATAAGACCACAAGACACAGGAGCAGAATTAGGCCATCTGGTCCATCGAGTCTGCTCCACCATTCAATCATAGCTGATCCTTTTTCCTTCTCCTCCTCAATTCCAGTTCTCGGCCTTCTCCCCGTAACCTTGGATACCATGTCCAATCAAGATGCCATGTCCTGTCAATCTCTGCCTTAAGTACACCCAACGACCTGGCCTCCACCACTGCATATGGCAACAAACTCCACAGATGCACCATCCTTTGGCTAAAGAAATTTCTCTGCATCTCTGATTTGAAAGGACGCCTCTCTATCCTGAGGCTGTGCCCTCTTGTCCTAGACTCTCCCACCATGGGAAACATCCTTTCCACATCTACTCTGTCTAGGTCTTTCAAAATTCGAAAGGTTTCAATGAGATCCCCTCGCATCCTTCTGAATTCCAGTGAGTACAGGCCCAGAGCCATCAAACGTTGCTCGTATGGTAACTCTTTCATTCCTGGAATCATCCTTGTGAACCTCCTCTGCACTCTCTCCAATGCCAGCACATCTTTTCTAAGATGAGGGGCCAAAAACTGTTCACAATACTCAAGGTGAGGCCTCACCAGTGCTTTATAAATCCTCATCCTTTCTCTTGTATTCTAGACCTCTTGAAATGAATGCTAACATGGCATTTGCCTTCCTCATCACTGACTCAACCTGCAAGTTAACTTTCAGGGTGTTCTGCTCAAGGACTCCCAAGTCCCTCTGCATCTCAGATTTTTGGATTTGCTGTTTAGAAAATAGTCTGCACATTTCTACTACTAAAGTGTGTGACCATGCATTTTTCAACAGTGTATTTCATTTGCCACTTTCTTGCCCATTTTCCTAATCTGTCTAAGTCCTTCTGCATCCTACCTGTCTCCTCAACACTACCTGCCCCTCCACCAATCTTCATATCATCTGAAAACTTGGCAACAAAGCCATCTTTTCCATCATCCAAATCATTTATATACAGCATAAAAAAGAAGTGGTCCCATCACCGACCCCTGCAGAACGCCACTAGTCACTGGCAGCCAACCAGACAAGGATCCTTTTATTCCCACTCGCTGCCTCCTACCAATCAGCCAATGCTCTAACCATGTTAGTTACTTTTCTGTAATAGCATGGCCTCTTAACTTGGTAAGCAGCCTCATGTATGGCACCTTGTCAAAGGCCTTCTGAAAGTCCACATATGCAACATCCACTACATCCCCCTTATCTATCCTACTTGTAATCTCCTCACATGGGACTATACTCTCTGGAGTTCAGAAGAATCTTATAGAAACATACAAAATTTTGAAAGGGATAGATAAGAAAGATGTTTCCATTGGTGGGTGAGACTAGAACTAGGGGACATTGCCTCAAGATTCAGGGGACAAGATTTAGGTCTGAGATGAGGAGAAACTGTTTTTCCCAGAGAGTGGTGAATCTGTGGAATTCTCTGCCCAGGGAAACAGTTGAGGCTTCTTCACTAAGTATATTTAAGAAACAGTTAGACAGGTTTTTACATATGTTACGTACTCGTGACACGTGACAGTGGTACCCTTGTCATGTGACTGTTTTTTTTTTGCAGGGTATAAAAGGAGGACCCCTCCCTGTGAGGTGGGGCAGTTCGTGGCTGGATTTGCCATGTTGACTTCATGCCACTGCATGATTTAATGTTATGACGCAGTTTAGTTGAAAGATGAAGTTTTATCTAATGCATAAAGTTTAAAAGGTTATTGCCAGCAGTTTCTTTACAATACTGCTATTTGAGAATCAGTGGAGAGTGAAGATCGGAGTTCGGGAGTTAAAGATCGAGGAGAATCGATTTTCGACGGTGAAATGGGTTCGACCTTATTTGATCCTTATTCGGAAGGATTTCGTTGACTATTCTCGTGTTAATCCCTGGGATGACCAGAAAGGATTGAGAATGGTGATAAAGGAAAGGTCAGTGCCTTTAAGCCGTTACGTTTCATAAAATTCTTCGTGGGAAGAGTTCGACTTTGGAGACTGAAGAAAAACGACGTGAAAGAGAATTTAAATCGTCTTGAAAAGTCTCTCCTTTTTTAAATGGACTGAGCATTTTGAACTTTTGGCAATACCACTTTAAAGAACTGTTCTTGCAACATCGCTTTAAGGACTGTTTGAGCTGCATCGCTTTAAGAACTGTTCAAGCTGCTGCACAGCAGCTGATTTCCGGTTATGTTAGTGTTTTGTTTACTTTTGGGGGGTTTGTTTTCAGTGTTTAATAAACATGTTATTTGTTATATAAAACCCTTGCCTAACTCACATATATTTATTGTTGCCTGAATACGTAACACATAGTAAAGGAATTAAGGGTTATGGGGAAAAGACAGGTAGATGGAGCTAAGTTTACGGACAGGACAGCCATGATTTTATTGAATGGCGGGGCAGGCTTGATGGGCCGGATGTCCTACTCCTGTTCCTATTTCTTATGTTCTTATGTTTATGTTCTTTGCATGGAGGGCTATAGTTTGGGTGCAGTTCGATGGGAGTAGGCAGCTTAAATGGCTCGGCATGGACTAAATAGGCCAAAGGGCCTGTTACTTTGCTGTACTTTTCTTTGACTTTATGACCCTATACACAGAAAGGTGCCAGAGAAGGGTCAAAAAAGTCATGAAGGATCCCACCCACCCTTTTCAAGGACTGTTTGTTCCACTCCCATCAGGGAGGAGGCTACATAACATTCACACCAGGACCATCAGACTCAAAAACAGTTACTTTCCCTAAGCAGTAAGTCTGATCAACACCTGCCACCCTCTAACCCACAGCTTCACCACTACTTTATCATCTCCTGTCAGAGTCACCTATGTACAGACACTGCTGTGCCGAGAAACATAGAAAACCTACAGCACAATACATGCCCTTTGGCCCACAAAGCTGTACCGAGCACGTACTTACTTTAGAAATTACCTAGGGTTACCCATAGCCCTCTATTTTTCTAAGCTCCATGTACCTATCCGGGAGTCTCGTAAAAGACCATATCGTATCTGCCTCCACCACCATTGCCGGCAGCCCATTCCACGCACTCACCACTCTCTGAGTAAAAAAACTTAGCCCTGACATCTCCTCTGTATCTACTTCCAAGCACCTTAAAACTGTACCCTCATGTTAGCCATTTCAGCCCTGGGAAAAAGCCTCTGACTATCCACAAGATCAATGCCTCTCATCATCTTATACACCTCTATCAGGTCACCTCTCATCCTCCGTCGCTCCAAGGAGAAAAGGCCGAGTTCACTCAACCTATTCTCATAAGGCATGTTCCCCAATCCAGGCAACATCCTTGTAAATCTCCTTTCCACCCTTTCTATAGTTTCCACATCCTCCTGTAGTGAGGCGACCAGAACTGAGCACAGTACTCCAAGTGGGGTCTGACCAGGGTCCTATATAGCTGTAACATTACCTCTCATTTCTTGAACTCAGTCCCATGGTTAATTAAGGCCACTACACCATATGCCTTCTTAACAAAACTGTCAATCTGCACAACAACTTTGAGTGTCCTATGGACTCGGACCCCAAGATCCCTCTGATCCTCCACACTGCCAAGAGTCTTACCATTAATACTACATTCTGCCAGCATATTTGACCTACCAGAATGAACCACCTCACACTAATCTGGGTTGAACTCCATCTGCCACTTCTCAGCCCAGTTTTGCATCCTATCAATGTCCCATTGTAACCTCTGACAGTCCTCCACACTGTCCACGACACCCCCCCCACCCCCCACCGACCTCTGTGTCATCAGCAAATGTACTAATCCATCCCTCCATTTCCTGATCTAGGTCATTTATAAAAATCATGACGAGAAGGAGTCCCAGAACAGATCCCTGAGGCACACCACTGGTGACCGACCTCCATGTAGAATATGACCCGTCTACAACCACTTTTTGCCTTCTGTGGGCAAGCCAGTCCCCTCGGATCCCATGCCTCCTTACTTTCTCAATAAGCCTTGCATGGGGTACCTTATCAAATGCCTTGCTGAAATCCATATACACTACATCTACTGCTCTTCCTTCATCAATGTGCTTAGTCACATCCTCAAAAAATTGAATCAGGCTTTTAAGGCACAACCTGCATTTCACAAAGCCATGCTGACTATTCCTAATCATATTATGCCTCTCCAAATGTTCATAAATCCTGCCTCTCAGGATCTTCTCCATCAACTTACCAACCACTGAAGTAAGACTCACTGGTCTATAATTTCCTGGGCTATCTCTACTCCCTTTCTTAAATAAGGGAACAAACTCTGCAAACCTCCAATCCTCCAGAACCTCTCCTGTCCCCAATGATAATCCAAAGATCATTGCCAGAGGTTCAGCAATCTCCTCGCTTCCCACAGTAGGCTGGGGTATATCTCATCCAGTCCCAGTGACTTATCCAACTTGATGCTATCCAAAAGCTTCAGAACATCCTCGTTCTTAACATCTATATGCTCAAGCTTTTCAATCCACTGTAAGTCATCCCTACAATCGCCAAGGTCCTTCTCCATAGTGAATACTAAAGGAAAGTAATCATTAAGTCCTCCACTATCTCCTCTGGTTCCATACACACTTTTCCACTGTCACACTTGATTGATCCTATTCTCTCACGTCTTATCCTCTTGTTCCTCACATACCTGTAGAATGCCTTGGGGTTTTTCTTAATCCTGTCTGCCAAGGCCTTCTCATGGCCCTTTCTGGCTCTCCTAATTTCATTCTTAAGCTCCTTCTGCTAGCCTTATAATTTTCTAGGTGTCTATCATTACCTAGTTTTTTGAACCTTTTGTAAGCTTTTCTTCTTGGCAAGATTTTCAACTGCCTTTGTACACCATGATTCATGTACCCTACCATCCTTTCCCTGTCTCATTGGAACATACCTTTGATAGATAGATAGATAGATAGATAGATACTTTATTCATCCCCATGGGGAAATTCAGCATTTTTTCCAATGTCCCGTACACTTGTTGTAGCAAAAACTCATTACATACAATACAATACTTAACTCAGTAATAATATGATATGCATCTAAATCACTAGCTCAAAAAGCATTAATAATAGCTTTAAAAAGTTCTTAAGTCCTGGCAGTTGAATTGTAAAGCCTAATGGCATTACACAAACATCCCCTGAACATTTGCCACATTTCTGCCATACATTCCCCTGAGAACATCTGTTCCCAGTTTATGCTTCCATGTTCCTGCCTGATAGCTTCATATTTCCCCTTATTCCAATTAAACATTTCCCTTACTTGTCTGTTCCTATCTCTCTCCAATGCTATGGTAAAGGAAATAGAATTGTGATAACTATCTCCAAAATGCTCTCCCACTGAGACCTGACATTTGACCAGGTTCATTTCTCAATATGAAACCAAGTACAGCCTCTCCTCTTGTAGGCTTATCTACATACTGTGTTAGGAAACTTTCCTGTACACACCTAACAAACGCCACGCCATTTAAACCCCTTGCTCTAGGGAGATGCCAATTAATATTGGGGAAATTAAAATCCCCCACCACGAGAACCCTGTTATGACTGCACTGTTCCAGAATCTCTATTCCCATCTGCACCTTGATGTTCCTCTTACTATTGGGTAGTCTATAAAAAGCACCCAGTAGAGTTATTGACTCCTTCCTGTTCCTAACTTCCACTCACAGACACTCAGTAGACAATCCCTCCATGACCGTGCCTAGTATCACTTTAAGGACATACAATCAATCTGTGCATATAAGCTACCTTATGTATTTATATTTATTGTTTTTTTAAATTATTGTGTTCTTTATCTTATTGTACTGTTCTGTTGCATCGGATGGGGAGTATCAATCTCCTTCACACTTGTGTACTGGAAATGGCATTGAATATGGAGGGTGTAATGGAAACACTGAGAAACAAATTAGGACAGCAAAATGGAAACATAGAAAATCTACAGACATGACAGGCCCTTCAGCCCACAATGTTGTGCCGTTCGTGTAACCTACTCTAGAAACTGCTTAGAATTTCCCTAGCGCTCTAATCCAAACATCATCCTTGTAAATCTCCTTTGCACTCTCTCTATTGTACCCCCGCCCTTCCTTTAGTGAGCTGAGCACCAATGAATACAAACAATGAAATATCCTTGACAGGTAAGATTAGGGAGAAACCAGGCCATTCCATAAGTATATCAAGAATAAGGGGGTAGCCAGGGAAAGGCTTACAAACTACACCACAACCTCCCAACTCCTGTACTCAGTGCCCTGACTGATGAAGGTCTCTAAGCTAAAAGCCTTCTTCACCACCCTGTCTCTCTGTGACCCTATGTCCCTCTATTCTGCAACACTCCACAATGTACTGCCATTCACAATGCAACTCCTACCCTGGTCTGATCATTCAAAATACAACTTTACAAAACTCTAGTTAGGCTACTTCTGGAGTACTGCACTGTACTGGAGTTCTGGGCGCCCCATCATAGGAGGGATGTTGACGCTTTGTAGAAAGTGCAGAACAGAATTATCAGGATGTTGCCTGGAGGGCACGTACTCTAATGAGAGGTTGGACAAACTTGAGGGGTCTTCTCTGGACTGGCGGAGGCTGAGGGGAGATCTGATAGAGGTTGATAAGATTATGAGAGGCATAGAGTAGACAGACAATATGTTTTCCCCAGGTTGAAATGTCTAATACCAGAGGACATGTGTTGAAGGTGAGTGGGGGTAGGTTCAAAGGCAATATAAGGGACAAGTTTTTTTAATATAAAAATGGAGGATGCCTGGAGTGTGCTGCCTGGGGTGGTGGTAGAGTCAGAAACATTAGGGAATTTTAAGAAATGCTTAGATAGGCATATACATGTGAGAAAAATTGAGGGACACAAAGATTGTGTAGGCAGAAGAGATGAGTTTAGTTAGCCATTTAATTACTAATTTAATTGTTTTGGTACTACATAAGGTCCCCCATCACCCAGGACATGCCCTCTTCTCATTGTTACATCAAGGTGGTGGTACAGGAGCCTGAAGACTCACACAGCTTTCAGGAACAGCTTCTTCCCCTCCACCCTCAGATTTCTGAATGAACAGTGAACCCATGAAATTACCCCAGTATTACTTTCTCCCTCTATTTTTGCACTATTGGTTCAATTTAATTTTTTAATATATGGGCTTCTTATTATAACTACACACACAAAATGCTGGTGGAACACAGCAGTCCAGGCAGCATCTATAGGGAGAAGCACTGTCGATGTTTCGGGCTGAGACCCTTCGTCAGGACTAACGAAGGGTCTTGGCCCGAAATGTCGACAGTGCTTCTCCTTATAGACGCTGCCTGGCCTGCTGTGTTCCACCAGCATTTTGTGTGTGTTGTTTGAATTTCCAGCATCTGCAGATTTCCTCGTGTTTGTTCTTATTATAACTTACAGTTTTTATTATTATATATTGCATTGCACTGCCCCTCCCCCACTCTCTGGTCTCCGTATTGATTAGCTGCCCACTCACCTTCCCAGCGTCCACTCTGGTGTCCACAGCCAGCATCGGCTGGACCACACTGACCAGCTGTAATTGACGTAGACTACACCGAGACGGAGGTGGAGGACGAGACGGAGCTGGAGAACCAGACAGAGGTGGAGGACGAGACGGAGCTGGAGAACCAGACAGAGGTGGAGGACGAGATGGAGGTATCAGACGAGACAGAGCCGGAGAACCAAATGGAGCTGCAGAACCAGACAGAGGTGGAGGACGAGACGGAGCTGGAGAACCAGACGGAGGTGGAGGACGAGATGGAGGTATCAGACGAGACAGAACCGGAGAACCAGACGGAGGTGGAGGACGAGATGGAGGTATCAGACGAGACAGAACCGGAGAACCAGACGGAGGTGGAGGATGACATGGCACTGGCTGCATGAAGAAATCAAACTTTAGGACACAGGAGTAGGCCATTCGAACCCTCAAACCTGACCCACCATATGATGCGATCCTGAAGAAATAATACTGAAGAAATACATATATTCTCTCTCGCTGCTAGAGTAAACAGCCAGTAAAATCTCAGATGAACACACCCCACACACTCTCTCTCGCTGCCTCGATAAAGCAGTCGTCATAAAGGCAGTCGGCACTGCCTTTCTGAGACACCACACCTTGAAGATGTCCGGGGTACTTTGTAGGCTAGCACCCAAGATGGAGCCGACTAAATCTGCAGCTTCTTTCGGTCCTGTGCAGTAGCCCTCCCCCCACCCCCATACCAGACAGTGAAGCAGCCTGTCAGAATGCTCTCCACGGTACATCTATAGAAGTTTTTGAGTGTATTTGATGACACATGCCTTTAAGTACCCCAAAAACCACATTTTAACAATTGACCCCCAAGGGTTCCTTTACTTTAAGGTCTCTAATCAATTCCAGTTCATTGCACAACACCCAATCCAGAATGGTTTCAACCACCAGTTGCTCTAAAAATCAATCTTGTAGGCATTCTACAAATGCCATCTCTTGGGATCCAGCACCAACCTGATTTTTCCAAAATACCTGCATACTGAAATCCCCATGAGTATTGCCCTTTCAACCTGCATTGTCTCTCTCCTGTTGTACACTGCAGCCCACATCCTGACTACTGTTTGGAGGGCTGTATATAACTCCCACGAGGGTCTTTTTATCCTTGCAGTTTGTTAACTCTACCCCACAGGAGGCTACTATGTCACCTCTTTCTAAGGATTGATTTCATCTTTTACTAACAGAGCCACCCCACGCTCTCTGCCTACCCGCCTGTCCTTTTGATACAATGCGTATCCTTGGATGTTAAACTCACAGATGTAATCTTTCCTCACTACTACTCCGTAGTGCCTACATCACAACTGCAAATCTCTAACTGTGCTACACGATCATCTACCTGATTCTGCACACAGCACGAGTCCAAATGTAATGCCTTCAGACCTGCATTCACCATTTTTGATTTTGACCCCCTTTTACATTTCAACTCATCCTGTTGACTGCAGTTTAACCCTGTCATCAGCCTCTCCTTCCTTGCTGTCTCACTACACACTGCCTGTCTGTAAACCAACTCCCTTATCCTCAGCACTATCACTCCAGTTCACATCCCCCTGCCAAATTAGTTTAAACGCTCAAAACAACTCTAGCAAACCTACCCGCAAAGATATTGGTCACCCTCTGGTTCAGTCATACCTTCCTTTGAAGTGATCCAGAAGTCTGAACCCGACAGACCCCTCCCACCCCAGACAGTCTCTCTCACCGTCTCGGTAAAGTGTCTCCATTATCTCAGACCCCAGACAGTCTCTCTTGTGCGCTCTCCCACTGGGCAGGAAATGCTGGTCTGAAAGCACATCCCCCCAGGCTTGAGCTCAGCTTCTATCGCGTTGTTATTGAACAGTTTCCTCATCTCATAAGAAGGACTCTTGACCTCACAATCTACTTCGTGATGGAGTGGGTAAGGTCCGGGGAGGGGATGGGTGAGGTCCAAGGAGGGGAGGGGTGAGGTCCAAGGAGGGGAGGGGTGAGGTCCGGGGAGGGGATGGGTGAGATCCGGGGTGGGGTCTCACCCCAGAAGTGAGGTCTGGGGAGGGGAGGGGTGAGGTCTGGGGAGGGGAGGGGATGGGTGAGGTCCAAGGAGGGGAGGGGAGGTGTGAAGTGAGGTCCGGGGTGGGGCGAAGTCTGGGAAGGGCCGGGGAGGGGAGGGGATGGGTGAGGTCCAAGGAGGCGAAGGGAGGGGTGACGTCTGGGAGGGGAGGGGAGGGGTGGTGAGGTCCAGGGAGGGGAGGGGTGGGATGAGGTGAGGTCCGGGGTGGGGTGAGGTCCGGGGAGGAGAGGGGATGGGTGAGATCCGGGGTGGGGTGAGGTCCGGGGAGGGGAGGGAATGGGTGAGATCCGGGGTGGGGTGAGGTCCAAGGAAGGGAGGGGAGGGGAGGGGTGAGGTGAGGTCCGGGGAGGGGATGGGTGAGATCCGGGGTGGGGTGAGGTCTGGGGAGGGGAGGGGTGTCCGGGGAGGGGAGTGGATGGGTGAGATCCGGGGTGGGGTGAGGTCCGGGGAGGGGTGAAGTGAGGTCTGGGGAGGGGAGGGTTGAGGTCCAGGGAGGGGAGGGGATGGGTGAGGTCCAAGGAGGGGAGGGGAGGTGTGAAGTGAGGTCCGGGGTGGGGCGAAGTCTGGGAAGGGCCGGGGAGGGGAGGGGATGGGTGAGGTCCAAGGAGGCGAAGGGAGGGGTGACGTCTGGGAGGGGAGGGGTGGTGAGGTCCGGGGAGGGGAGGGGATGGGTGAGGTCCAAGGAGGGAAGGGGTGAAGTGAGGTCTGGGGTGGGGAGGGTTGAGGTCCAGGGAGGGGAGGGGATGGGTGAGGTCCAAGGAGGGGAGGGGTGGTGAGGTCTGGGGAGGGGAGGGGATGGGTGAGATCCGGGGTGGGGTGAGGTCCGGGGAGGGGAGGGAATGGGTGAGATCCGGGGTGGGGTGAGGTCCAGGGAGGGGAGGGGATGGGTGAGATCCGGGGTGGGCTGAAGTCCAGG
Organism: Hemitrygon akajei; assembly: GCF_048418815.1. Classification (NCBI taxonomy): domain Eukaryota; kingdom Metazoa; phylum Chordata; class Chondrichthyes; order Myliobatiformes; family Dasyatidae; genus Hemitrygon; species Hemitrygon akajei. The sequence continues at coordinate 1,401,029 of NC_133127.1, read as the reverse complement.
GAGGGGAGGGGATGGGTGAGATCCGGGGTAGGGTGAGGTCCGGGGAGGGGAGGGGATGGGTGAGATCCGGGGTGGGGTGAGGTCCAAGGAAGGGAGGGGAGGGGAGGGGTGAGGTGAGGTCCGGGGAGGGGATGGGTGAGATCCGGGGTGGGGTGAGGTCCGGGGAGGGGTGAAGTGAGGTCTGGGGAGGGGAGGGTTGAGGTCCAGGGAGGGGAGGGGATGGGTGAGGTCCAAGGAGGGGAGGGGAGGTGTGAAGTGAGGTCCGGGGTGGGGCGAAGTCTGGGAAGGGCCGGGGAGGGGAGGGGATGGGTGAGGTCCAAGGAGGCGAAGGGAGGGGTGACGTCTGGGAGGGGAGGGGAGGGATGAGGTGAGGTCCGGGGTGGGGTGAGGTCTGGGGAGGGGAGGGGATGGGTGAGATCCGGGGTAGGGTGAGGTCCAGGGAGGGGAGGGGATGGGTGAGATCTGGGGTGGGGTGAGGTCCAAGGAAGGGAGGGGAGGGGTGAGGTGAGGTCCGGGGAGAGGATGGGTGAGGTCCAAGGAGGGGAGGGGTGAGGTCCGGGGAGGGGAGGGGATGGGTGAGGTCCAAGGAGGGGAGGGGTGAAGTGAGGTCTGGGGTGGGGAGGGTTGAGGTCCAGGGAGGGGAGGGGATGGGTGAGGTCCAGGGAGGGGAGGGGATGGGTGAGGTCCAAGGAAGGGAGGGGAGGGGTGGTGAGGTCTGGGGAGGGGAGGGGATGGGTGAGATCCGGGGTGGGGTGAGGTCCAAGGAAGGGAGGGGAGGGGTGAGGTGAGGTCCGGGGAGGGGATGGGTGAGATCCGGGGTGGGGTGAGGTCCGGGGAGGGGTGGTGAGGTCTGGGGAGGGGTGAGGTCCAGGGAGGGGAGGGGATGGGTGAGGTCCAAGGAGGGGAGGGGTGAAGTGAGGTCCGGGGTGGGGCGAATTCTGGGAAGGGCCGGGGAGGGGAGGGGATGGGTGAGGTCCAAGGAGGCGAAGGGAGGGGTGACGTCTGGGAGGGGAGGGGAGGGGTGGTGAGGTCCGGGGAGGGGATGGGTGGTGAGGTCCGGGGAGGGGAGGGGATGGGTGAGGTCCAAGGAGGCGAAGGGAGGGGTGACGTCTGGGAGGGGAGGGGAGGGGTGGTGAGGTCCGGGGAGGGGATGGGTGAGGTCCAAGGAGGGGAGGGGTGAGGTCCGGGGAGGGGTGAAGTGAGGTCTGGGGAGGGGAGGGTTGAGGTCCAGGGAGGGGAGGGGATGGGTGAGGTCCAAGGAGGGGAGGGGTGAGGTCCGGGGAGGGGAGGGGATGGGTGAGGTCCAAGGAGGCGAAGGGAGGGGTGACGTCTGGGAGGGGAGGGGAGGGGTGGTGAGGTCCGGGGAGGGGATGGGTGAGGTCCAAGGAGGGGAGGGGTGAGGTCCGGGGAGGGGATGGGTGAGATCCGGGGTGGGGTGAGGTCCGGGGAGGGGTGAAGTGAGGTCTGGGGAGGGGAGGGTTGAGGTCCAGGGAGGGGAGGGGATGGGTGAGGTCCAAGGAGGGGAGGGGAGGTGTGAAGTGAGGTCCGGGGTGGGGCGAAGTCTGGGAAGGGCCGGGGAGGGGAGGGGATGGGTGAGGTCCAAGGAGGCGAAGGGAGGGGTGACGTCTGGGAGCGGAGGGGATGGGTGAGGTCCAAGGAGGGGAGGGGAGGGGTGACGTCTGGGAGGGGAGGGGATGGGTGAGGTCCAAGGAGGGGAGGGGAGGGGGTGACGTCTGGGAGGGGAGGGGATGGGTGAGGTCCAAGGAGGGGAGGGGACGGGTGACGTCTGGGAGGGGAGGGGTGGGGTGAGGTTCGGGAAGGGTTGTGGAATCCACCCATGGGGAGGTTTTGGTCAAACCCTTCATTAACAGTGACCCCTTCTGGCCGGAGCACGGGGAGGTTTCTTACTCCTTCCACCTACCACCATCCTTGGAATGGTCTAGAAGGTTCTGATAGGGTTGGCAACCCTTGTTCCCGGTCAGAACAGCAGCCTCACTCTCTGTACTCACCCTGCTTGGGGCTTTACTTAGCCGCAGTTCCCTCAGCGGAATGGTTGTGTGTTCAGGGGGAGGGTACCCCGCACCCCTGTATGAAGAGAACACAGTTACTGAGTGTATGGAATAGCAGGCAGTGCCGGGAAAGGGTCAATAGGGACTGAGAGTCAGGAGTCACTCTGAGAAGCTAGTGCAGAAATTGCAGGGGCCCCAGCAGAGACATTTAAATCATCCCTAGTGATAGGTGAGGTACCAGAGGATTGGAGGAGAGCCAATGTTGTTCCATTGCTTAAGAAAGGCTCTAAAAGTAAATGAGGAAGTTATAGGCCGGTGAGCCTTACATCAGTTATGGGAAAGTTATTGGAAGGTATTCTATATGAGTATTTGGATGGATGTGGACAGATTAAGGATAGTCAGCATGGCTTCATGCATGGTAGGTTGCCTCCAACCAACCATATAGTTTTTCAAGGAAGTTACCAGGAAAGTGGATGAAGGTAAGGCATTTAATGCTGTCTACATGGACTTTAGCAAGACACTTGAGAAGGCTCCACATAGGAGGTTGGCCAAGAAGGTTCAGTCGCTCAGCATCCAGGATGAGGTAGTAAATTGGATTTGACATTGGCTTTGTGGGAGAAGCCAGGGAGGCATTGCAGATGGTTGCCTCTCTGCCTGTGCCTGATGAAGGGTCTCAGCCCAAAACGTCAACTGTTAACTCTTTACCATAGATGTTGCCTGGCCTGCTGAGTTTCTCCAGCATTTTGTCTGTATTGCTATGAGTACTTGATTTGGGATATAATGTTGAAATTGGTGAGGCCTAATATGGAGCATTGTATGAAGTTTTGGTTACCTCCCTACAGGAAAGACATAAACAAGGTTGAACGAGTGTAGAGAAAATTTACTAGGATGTTGCTGGGTCTGAAGTACCCGAGTTATAAGGATAGATTAAATAAGATAGGACTTTATTCCTCTGTCAAACCTCATCTTCAGTCTTCTATTTTACAAGCAATAAAATCCAAACTTATTCGATCAAGACTGAGGGGGAATTTGATAGAGGAAGACAAAATTATGAGGGGTATTGATAGGGTAAATGCAAGCAGGCTTTTTCCTCTGAGGTTGGGTGGGACTACAACGAGATGTCATGGGTAAAGGGTGAAAAGTGAAAAGTTTAAGGGAAGCATGAAGGGAAACATCTTCACAGAGGGTGGTGAGAGAGTGGAATGAGATGCCAGCCAAGTGGTAGAAAGGTAAAAGGGGAAGGAGTAGGGAGAGAGGATAGGGATGGGAAGGGAGGGGATGGGTTGGGGGAGGAAGGGAGGCGGGAACAGAGAAGAAAGAGGAAGAGGGAAGTGGAGGAGGAGATAGATGGAGGAGGGGGCAGGGGATGGGGGGAAGGGATACCTGCGTGTGAAAGGTGGGACAAAGCCGATCTGGCCACAGAATTGCTCCTGGTGTTTCCGATAGCAGAGGGCAGCCATTACCAGAGCTGGGACAAGCAGGAAGGTCAGGAGTAATCCCAACACCAGCAAACGGTAACCTGTGCGCAAAAGGGTCACGTCAGTCCTCAGCCTCACTGGGCCCCAAATCCATCCCCATCCTTAAAACTTACCTCAGCCCCACCCTCCATCAGCATCCACATCCCATCCCCGACCACACGCCATTCCCCCACCCATGCTTCTATCCTTCCCCCCAGGGCTGAAAGTGGAGATATGCTCGCTGGATCTGACACAAAACAACAGGCCACAGTCAGCATGGTTTCCTGGATCGGACACAATACCACAGGCCACAGTCAGCATGGTTTCCTGGATCAGACACAGTACAACAGGCCACAGTCAGCATGGTTTCCTGGATCGGACACAGTACAACTGGCCACAGTCAGCATGGTTTCCTGGATCGGACACAATACAACAGGCGACAGTCAGCATGGTTTCCTGGATCAGACACAATACAACAGGCCACAGTCAGCATGGTTTCCTGGATCGGACACAATACAACAGGCCACAGTCAGCATGGTTTCCTGGATCAGACACAGTACAACAGGCAACAGTCAGCATGGTTTCCTGGATCGGACACAATACAACAGGCCACAGTCAGCATGGTTTCCTGGATCGGACATAATACAACAGGCCACAGTCAGCATGGTTTCCTGGATCGGACACAATACAACAGGCCACAGTCAGCATGGTTTCCTGGATCGGACACAGTACAACAGGCAACAGTCAGCATGGTTTCCTGGATCGGACACAATACAACAGGCCACAGTCAGCATGGTTTCCTGGATCAGACACAGTACAACAGGCCACAGTCAGCATGGTTTCCTGGATCGGACACAATACAACAGGCCACAGTCAGCATGGTTTCCTGGATCGGACACAGTACAACAGGCCACAGTCAGCATGGTTTCCTGGATCGGACACAGTACAACAGGCCACAGTCAGCATGGTTTCCTGGATCGGACACAGTACAACAGGCCACAGTCAGCATGGTTTCCTGGATCGGACACAATACAACAGGCAACAGTCAGCATGGTTTCCTGGATCGGACACAGTACAACAGGCCACAGTCAGCATGGTTTCCTGGATCGGACACAGTATAACAGACCACAGTCAGCATGGTTTCCTGGATCGGACACAGTACAACAGGCCACAGTCAGCATGGTTTCCTGGATCGGACACAATACAACAGACCACAGTCAGCATGGTTTCCTGGATCGGACACAATACAACAGGCCACAGTCAGCATGGTTTCCTGGATCGGACACAATACAACAGGCCACAGTCAGCATGGTTTCCTGGATCGGACACAATACAACAGGCCACAGTCAGCATGGTTTCCTGGATCAGACACAATACAACAGACCACAGTCAGCATGGTTTCTTGGATCGGACACAGTACAACAGGCCACAGTCAGCATGGTTTCCTCCATCTGACACAGTACAACTGGCCACAGTCAGCATGGTTTCCTGGATCGGACACAATACAACAGACCACAGTCAGCATGGTTTCCTGGATCGGACACAATACAACAGACCACAGTCAGCATGGTTTCCTGGATCGGACACAATACAACAGACCACAGTCAGCATGGTTTCCTGGATCGGACACAGTACAACAGACCACAGTCAGCATGGTTTCCTGGATCAGACACAATACAACAGACCACAGTCAGCATGGTTTCTTGGATCGGACACAGTACAACAGGCCACGGTCAGCATGGTTTACTGGATCGGACACAGTACAACTGGCCACAGTCAGCATGGTTTCCTGGATCGGACACAATACAACAGACCACAGTCAGCATGGTTTCCTGGATCGGACACAATACAACAGGCCACAGTCAGCATGGTTTCCTGGATCGGACACAGTACAACAGGCCACAGTCAGCATGGTTTCCTGGATCGGACACAATACAACAGACCACAGTCAGCATGGTTTCCTGGATCGGACACAATACAACAGGCCACAGTCAGCATGGTTTCCTGGATCGGACACAATACAACAGGCCACAGTCAGCATGGTTTCCTGGATCGGACACAATACAACAGGCCACAGTCAGCATGGTTTCCTGGATCAGACACAATACAACAGACCACAGTCAGCATGGTTTCTTGGATCGGACACAGTACAACAGGCCACAGTCAGCATGGTTTACTGGATCGGACACAATACAACAGACCACAGTCAGCATGGTTTCTTGGATCGGACACAGTACAACAGGCCACAGTCAGCATGGTTTCCTGGATCGGACACAGTACAACAGGCCACAGTCAGCATGGTTTCCTGGATCGGACACAATACAACAGGCCACAGTCAGCATGGTTTCCTGGATCGGACACAGTACAACAGACCACAGTCAGCATGGTTTCCTGGATCGGACACAGTACAACAGGCCACAGTCAGCATGGTTTCCTGGATCGGACACAATACAACAGGCCACAGTCAGCATGGTTTCCTGGATCGGACACAATACAACAGGCCACAGTCAGCATGGTTTCCTCCATCGGACACAATACAACAGGCCACAGTCAGCATGGTTTCCTGGATCGGACACAATACAACAGGCCACAGTCAGCATGGTTTCCTGGATCGGACACAATACAACAGGCCACAGTCAGCATGGTTTCCTGGATCGGACACAATACAACAGGCCACAGTCAGCATGGTTTCCTCCATCGGACACAATACAACAGGCCACAGTCAGCATGGTTTCCTGGATCTGACACAATACAACAGGCCACAGTCAGCATGGTTTCCTGGATCGGACACAGTACAACAGGCCACAGTCAGCATGGTTTCCTGGATCTGACACAATACAACAGGCCACAGTCAGCATGGTTTCTTGGATCGGACACAATACAACAGTCCACAGTCAGCATGGTTTCCTGGATCGGACACAGTACAACAGGCCACAGTCAGCATAGTTTCCTGGATCGGACACAGTACAACAGGCCACAGTCAGCATGGTTTCCTCCATCTGACACAATACAACAGGCCACAGTCAGCATGGTTTCCTGGATCGGACACAGTACAACAGGCCACAGTCAGCATGGTTTCCTCCATCTGACACAATACAACAGGCCACAGTCAGCATGGTTCCCTGGATCGGACACAGTACGACAGGCGACAGTCAGCATGGTTTCCTGGATCGGACACAGTACAACAGGCCACAGTCAGCATGGTTTCCTGGATCGGACACAATACAACAGGCCACAGTCAGCATGGTTTCCTGGATCGGACACAATACTACAGGCCACAGTCAGCATGGTTTCCTCCATCTGACACAATACAACAGGCCACAGTCAGCATGGTTTCCTCCATCTGACACAATACAACAGGCCACAGTCAGCATGGTTTCCTGGATCGGACACAGTACAACAGGCGACAGTCAGCATGGTTTCCTCCATCGGACACAATACAACAGGCCACAGTCAGCATGGTTTCCTCCATATGACACAATGCAACAGGCCACAGTCAGCATGGTTTCCTCGATCTGACACAATACAACAGGCCACAGTCAGCATGGTTTCCTGGATCGGACACAATACAACAGGCCACAGTCAGCATGGTTTCCTGAATCGGACACAATACAACAGGCCACAGTCAGCATGGTTTCCTGGATCGGACACAATACAACAGGCCACAGTCAGCATGGTTTCCTGGATCGGACACAGTACAACAGGTCACAGTCAGCATGGTTTCCTGGATCGGACACAGTACAACAGGCCACAGTCAGCATGGTTTCCTCGATCGGACACAATACAACAGGCCACAGTCAGCATGGTTTCCTGGATCGGACACAGTACAACAAGTCACAGTCAGCATGGTTTCCTGGATCGGACCCAGTACAACAGGCCACAGTCAGCATGGTTTCCTCCATCTGACACAATACAACAGGCCACAGTCAGCATGGTTTCCTGGATCGGACACAGTACAACAGGCCACAGTCAGCATGGTTTCCTCCATCTGACACAATACAACAGGCCACAGTCAGCATGGTTTCCTGGATCAGACACAGTACAACAGGCCACAGTCAGCATGGTTTCCTGGATCGGACACAGTACAACTGGCCACAGTCAGCATGGTTTCCTGGATCGGACACAATACAACAGGCGACAGTCAGCATGGTTTCCTGGATCAGACACAATACAACAGGCCACAGTCAGCATGGTTTCCTGGATCGGACACAATACAACAGGCCACAGTCAGCATGGTTTATGGATCGGACACAATACAACAGTCCACAGTCAGCATGGTTTCCTGGATCGGACACAGTACAACAGGCCACAGTCAGCATAGTTTCCTGGATCGGACACAGTACAACAGGCCACAGTCAGCATGGTTTCCTGGATCGGACACAATACAACAGGCCACAGTCAGCATGGTTTCCTCCATCTGACACAATACAACATGCCACAGTCAGCATGGTTTCCTGGATCGGACACAGTACAACAGGCCACAGTCAGCATGGTTTCCTGGATCGGACACAGTACAACAGGCCACAGTCAGCATGGTTTCCTCCATCTGACACAATACAACAGGCCACAGTCAGCATGGTTTCCTGGATCGGACACAGTACAACAGGCGACAGTCAGCATGGTTTCCTGGATCGGACACAGTACAACAGGCCACAGTCAGCATGGTTTCCTGGATCGGACACAATACAACAGGCCACAGTCAGCATGGTTTCCTGGATCGGACACAATACAACAGGCCACAGTCAGCATGGTTTCCTGGATCGGACACAATACTACAGGCCACAGTCAGCATGGTTTCCTCCATCTGACACAATACAACAGGCCACAGTCAGCATGGTTTCCTGGATCGGACACAGTACAACAGGCGACAGTCAGCATGGTTTCCTCCATCGGACACAATACAACAGGCCACAGTCAGCATGGTTTCCTGGATCGGACACAGTATAACAGACCACAGTCAGCATGGTTTCCTGGATCGGACACAGTACAACAGGCCACAGTCAGCATGGTTTCCTGGATCGGACACAATACAACAGACCACAGTCAGCATGGTTTCCTGGATCGGACACAATACAACAGGCCACAGTCAGCATGGTTTCCTGGATCGGACACAATACAACAGGCCACAGTCAGCATGGTTTCCTGGATCGGACACAATACAACAGGCCACAGTCAGCATGGTTTCCTGGATCAGACACAATACAACAGACCACAGTCAGCATGGTTTCTTGGATCGGACACAGTACAACAGGCCACAGTCAGCATGGTTTACTGGATCGGACACAGTACAACTGGCCACAGTCAGCATGGTTTCCTGGATCGGACACAATACAACAGACCACAGTCAGCATGGTTTCCTGGATCGGACACAATACAACAGGCCACAGTCAGCATGGTTTCCTGGATCGGACACAATACAACAGACCACAGTCAGCATGGTTTCCTGGATCGGACACAGTACAACAGACCACAGTCAGCATGGTTTCCTGGATCAGACACAATACAACAGACCACAGTCAGCATGGTTTCTTGGATCGGACACAGTACAACAGGCCACAGTCAGCATGGTTTCCTCCATCTGACACAGTACAACTGGCCACAGTCAGCATGGTTTCCTGGATCGGACACAATACAACAGACCACAGTCAGCATGGTTTCCTGGATCGGACACAATACAACAGACCACAGTCAGCATGGTTTCCTGGATCGGACACAATACAACAGACCACAGTCAGCATGGTTTCCTGGATCGGACACAGTACAACAGACCACAGTCAGCATGGTTTCCTGGATCAGACACAATACAACAGACCACAGTCAGCATGGTTTCTTGGATCGGACACAGTACAACAGGCCACGGTCAGCATGGTTTACTGGATCGGACACAGTACAACTGGCCACAGTCAGCATGGTTTCCTGGATCGGACACAATACAACAGACCACAGTCAGCATGGTTTCCTGGATCGGACACAATACAACAGGCCACAGTCAGCATGGTTTCCTGGATCGGACACAGTACAACAGGCCACAGTCAGCATGGTTTCCTGGATCGGACACAATACAACAGACCACAGTCAGCATGGTTTCCTGGATCGGACACAATACAACAGGCCACAGTCAGCATGGTTTCCTGGATCGGACACAATACAACAGGCCACAGTCAGCATGGTTTCCTGGATCGGACACAATACAACAGGCCACAGTCAGCATGGTTTCCTGGATCAGACACAATACAACAGACCACAGTCAGCATGGTTTCTTGGATCGGACACAGTACAACAGGCCACAGTCAGCATGGTTTACTGGATCGGACACAATACAACAGACCACAGTCAGCATGGTTTCTTGGATCGGACACAGTACAACAGGCCACAGTCAGCATGGTTTCCTGGATCGGACACAGTACAACAGGCCACAGTCAGCATGGTTTCCTGGATCGGACACAATACAACAGGCCACAGTCAGCATGGTTTCCTGGATCGGACACAGTACAACAGACCACAGTCAGCATGGTTTCCTGGATCGGACACAGTACAACAGGCCACAGTCAGCATGGTTTCCTGGATCGGACACAATACAACAGGCCACAGTCAGCATGGTTTCCTGGATCGGACACAATACAACAGGCCACAGTCAGCATGGTTTCCTCCATCGGACACAATACAACAGGCCACAGTCAGCATGGTTTCCTGGATCGGACACAATACAACAGGCCACAGTCAGCATGGTTTCCTGGATCGGACACAATACAACAGGCCACAGTCAGCATGGTTTCCTGGATCGGACACAGTACAACAGGCCACAGTCAGCATGGTTTCCTCCATCGGACACAATACAACAGGCCACAGTCAGCATGGTTTCCTGGATCTGACACAATACAACAGGCCACAGTCAGCATGGTTTCCTGGATCGGACACAGTACAACAGGCCACAGTCAGCATGGTTTCCTGGATCTGACACAATACAACAGGCCACAGTCAGCATGGTTTCTTGGATCGGACACAATACAACAGTCCACAGTCAGCATGGTTTCCTGGATCGGACACAGTACAACAGGCCACAGTCAGCATAGTTTCCTGGATCGGACACAGTACAACAGGCCACAGTCAGCATGGTTTCCTCCATCTGACACAATACAACAGGCCACAGTCAGCATGGTTTCCTGGATCGGACACAGTACAACAGGCCACAGTCAGCATGGTTTCCTCCATCTGACACAATACAACAGGCCACAGTCAGCATGGTTCCCTGGATCGGACACAGTACGACAGGCGACAGTCAGCATGGTTTCCTGGATCGGACACAGTACAACAGGCCACAGTCAGCATGGTTTCCTGGATCGGACACAATACAACAGGCCACAGTCAGCATGGTTTCCTGGATCGGACACAATACTACAGGCCACAGTCAGCATGGTTTCCTCCATCTGACACAATACAACAGGCCACAGTCAGCATGGTTTCCTCCATCTGACACAATACAACAGGCCACAGTCAGCATGGTTTCCTGGATCGGACACAGTACAACAGGCGACAGTCAGCATGGTTTCCTCCATCGGACACAATACAACAGGCCACAGTCAGCATGGTTTCCTCCATATGACACAATGCAACAGGCCACAGTCAGCATGGTTTCCTCGATCTGACACAATACAACAGGCCACAGTCAGCATGGTTTCCTGGATCGGACACAATACAACAGGCCACAGTCAGCATGGTTTCCTGAATCGGACACAATACAACAGGCCACAGTCAGCATGGTTTCCTGGATCGGACACAATACAACAGGCCACAGTCAGCATGGTTTCCTGGATCGGACACAGTACAACAGGTCACAGTCAGCATGGTTTCCTGGATCGGACACAGTACAACAGGCCACAGTCAGCATGGTTTCCTCGATCGGACACAATACAACAGGCCACAGTCAGCATGGTTTCCTGGATCGGACACAGTACAACAAGTCACAGTCAGCATGGTTTCCTGGATCGGACACAGTACAACAGGCCACAGTCAGCATGGTTTCCTCCATCTGACACAATACAACAGGCCACAGTCAGCATGGTTTCCTGGATCGGACACAGTACAACAGGCCACAGTCAGCATGGTTTCCTCCATCTGACACAATACAACAGGCCACAGTCAGCATGGTTTCCTGGATCAGACACAGTACAACAGGCCACAGTCAGCATGGTTTCCTGGATCGGACACAGTACAACTGGCCACAGTCAGCATGGTTTCCTGGATCGGACACAATACAACAGGCGACAGTCAGCATGGTTTCCTGGATCAGACACAATACAACAGGCCACAGTCAGCATGGTTTCCTGGATCGGACACAATACAACAGGCCACAGTCAGCATGGTTTATGGATCGGACACAATACAACAGTCCACAGTCAGCATGGTTTCCTGGATCGGACACAGTACAACAGGCCACAGTCAGCATAGTTTCCTGGATCGGACACAGTACAACAGGCCACAGTCAGCATGGTTTCCTGGATCGGACACAATACAACAGGCCACAGTCAGCATGGTTTCCTCCATCTGACACAATACAACATGCCACAGTCAGCATGGTTTCCTGGATCGGACACAGTACAACAGGCCACAGTCAGCATGGTTTCCTGGATCGGACACAGTACAACAGGCCACAGTCAGCATGGTTTCCTCCATCTGACACAATACAACAGGCCACAGTCAGCATGGTTTCCTGGATCGGACACAGTACAACAGGCGACAGTCAGCATGGTTTCCTGGATCGGACACAGTACAACAGGCCACAGTCAGCATGGTTTCCTGGATCGGACACAATACAACAGGCCACAGTCAGCATGGTTTCCTGGATCGGACACAATACAACAGGCCACAGTCAGCATGGTTTCCTGGATCGGACACAATACTACAGGCCACAGTCAGCATGGTTTCCTCCATCTGACACAATACAACAGGCCACAGTCAGCATGGTTTCCTGGATCGGACACAGTACAACAGGCGACAGTCAGCATGGTTTCCTCCATCGGACACAATACAACAGGCCACAGTCAGCATGGTTTCCTGGATCGGACACAGTATAACAGACCACAGTCAGCATGGTTTCCTGGATCGGACACAGTACAACAGGCCACAGTCAGCATGGTTTCCTGGATCGGACACAATACAACAGACCACAGTCAGCATGGTTTCCTGGATCGGACACAATACAACAGGCCACAGTCAGCATGGTTTCCTGGATCGGACACAATACAACAGGCCACAGTCAGCATGGTTTCCTGGATCGGACACAATACAACAGGCCACAGTCAGCATGGTTTCCTGGATCAGACACAATACAACAGACCACAGTCAGCATGGTTTCTTGGATCGGACACAGTACAACAGGCCACAGTCAGCATGGTTTACTGGATCGGACACAGTACAACTGGCCACAGTCAGCATGGTTTCCTGGATCGGACACAATACAACAGACCACAGTCAGCATGGTTTCCTGGATCGGACACAATACAACAGGCCACAGTCAGCATGGTTTCCTGGATCGGACACAATACAACAGACCACAGTCAGCATGGTTTCCTGGATCGGACACAGTACAACAGACCACAGTCAGCATGGTTTCCTGGATCAGACACAATACAACAGACCACAGTCAGCATGGTTTCTTGGATCGGACACAGTACAACAGGCCACGGTCAGCATGGTTTACTGGATCGGACACAGTACAACTGGCCACAGTCAGCATGGTTTCCTGGATCGGACACAATACAACAGACCACAGTCAGCATGGTTTCCTGGATCGGACACAATACAACAGGCCACAGTCAGCATGGTTTCCTGGATCGGACACAGTACAACAGGCCACAGTCAGCATGGTTTCCTGGATCGGACACAATACAACAGACCACAGTCAGCATGGTTTCCTGGATCGGACACAATACAACAGGCCACAGTCAGCATGGTTTCCTGGATCGGACACAATACAACAGGCCACAGTCAGCATGGTTTCCTGGATCGGACACAATACAACAGGCCACAGTCAGCATGGTTTCCTGGATCAGACACAATACAACAGACCACAGTCAGCATGGTTTCTTGGATCGGACACAGTACAACAGGCCACAGTCAGCATGGTTTACTGGATCGGACACAATACAACAGACCACAGTCAGCATGGTTTCTTGGATCGGACACAGTACAACAGGCCACAGTCAGCATGGTTTCCTGGATCGGACACAGTACAACAGGCCACAGTCAGCATGGTTTCCTGGATCGGACACAATACAACAGGCCACAGTCAGCATGGTTTCCTGGATCGGACACAGTACAACAGACCACAGTCAGCATGGTTTCCTGGATCGGACACAATACAACAGGCCACAGTCAGCATGGTTTCCTGGATCGGACACAATACAACAGGCCACAGTCAGCATGGTTTCCTGGATCGGACACAATACAACAGGCCACAGTCAGCATGGTTTCCTCCATCGGACACAATACAACAGGCCACAGTCAGCATGGTTTCCTGGATCGGACACAATACAACAGGCCACAGTCAGCATGGTTTCCTGGATCGGACACAATACAACAGGCCACAGTCAGCATGGTTTCCTGGATCGGACACAATACAACAGGCCACAGTCAGCATGGTTTCCTCCATCGGACACAATACAACAGGCCACAGTCAGCATGGTTTCCTGGATCTGACACAATACAACAGGCCACAGTCAGCATGGTTTCCTGGATCGGACACAGTACAACAGGCCACAGTCAGCATGGTTTCCTGGATCTGACACAATACAACAGGCCACAGTCAGCATGGTTTCTTGGATCGGACACAATACAACAGTCCACAGTCAGCATGGTTTCCTGGATCGGACACAGTACAACAGGCCACAGTCAGCATAGTTTCCTGGATCGGACACAGTACAACAGGCCACAGTCAGCATGGTTTCCTCCATCTGACACAATACAACAGGCCACAGTCAGCATGGTTTCCTGGATCGGACACAGTACAACAGGCCACAGTCAGCATGGTTTCCTCCATCTGACACAATACAACAGGCCACAGTCAGCATGGTTCCCTGGATCGGACACAGTACGACAGGCGACAGTCAGCATGGTTTCCTGGATCGGACACAGTACAACAGGCCACAGTCAGCATGGTTTCCTGGATCGGACACAATACAACAGGCCACAGTCAGCATGGTTTCCTGGATCGGACACAATACTACAGGCCACAGTCAGCATGGTTTCCTCCATCTGACACAATACAACAGGCCACAGTCAGCATGGTTTCCTCCATCTGACACAATACAACAGGCCACAGTCAGCATGGTTTCCTGGATCGGACACAATACAACAGGCCACAGTCAGCATGGTTTCCTCCATCTGACACAATACAACAGGCCACAGTCAGCATGGTTTCCTCCATCTGACACAATACAACAGGCCACAGTCAGCATGGTTTCCTGGATCGGACACAGTACAACAGGCGACAGTCAGCATGGTTTCCTCCATCGGACACAATACAACAGGCCACAGTCAGCATGGTTTCCTCCATATGACACAATGCAACAGGCCACAGTCAGCATGGTTTCCTCGATCTGACACAATACAACAGGCCACAGTCAGCATGGTTTCCTGGATCGGACACAATACAACAGGCCACAGTCAGCATGGTTTCCTGAATCGGACACAATACAACAGGCCACAGTCAGCATGGTTTCCTGGATCGGACACAATACAACAGGCCACAGTCAGCATGGTTTCCTGGATCGGACACAGTACAACAGGTCACAGTCAGCATGGTTTCCTGGATCGGACACAGTACAACAGGCCACAGTCAGCATGGTTTCCTCGATCGGACACAATACAACAGGCCACAGTCAGCATGGTTTCCTGGATCGGACACAGTACAACAAGTCACAGTCAGCATGGTTTCCTGGATCGGACACAGTACAACAGGCCACAGTCAGCATGGTTTCCTCCATCTGACACAATACAACAGGCCACAGTCAGCATGGTTTCCTGGATCGGACACAGTACAACAGGCCACAGTCAGCATGGTTTCCTCCATCTGACACAATACAACAGGCCACAGTCAGCATGGTTTCCTGGATCAGACACAGTACAACAGGCCACAGTCAGCATGGTTTCCTGGATCGGACACAGTACAACTGGCCACAGTCAGCATGGTTTCCTGGATCGGACACAATACAACAGGCCACAGTCAGCATGGTTTCCTGGATCGGACACAATACAACAGGCCACAGTCAGCATGGTTTCCTGGATCGGACACAATACAACAGGCCACAGTCAGCATGGTTTATGGATCGGACACAATACAACAGTCCACAGTCAGCATGGTTTCCTGGATCGGACACAGTACAACAGGCCACGTCAGCATAGTTTCCTGGATCGGACACAGTACAACAGGCCACAGTCAGCATGGTTTCCTGGATCGGACACAATACAACAGGCCACAGTCAGCATGGTTTCCTCCATCTGACACAATACAACATGCCACAGTCAGCATGGTTTCCTGGATCGGACACAGTACAACAGGCCACAGTCAGCATGGTTTCCTGGATCGGACACAGTACAACAGGCCACAGTCAGCATGGTTTCCTCCATCTGACACAATACAACAGGCCACAGTCAGCATGGTTTCCTGGATCGGACACAGTACAACAGGCCACAGTCAGCATGGTTTCCTGGATCGGACACAATACTACAGGCCACAGTCAGCATGGTTTCCTCCATCTGACACAATACAACAGGCCACAGTCAGCATGGTTTCCTGGATCGGACACAGTACAACAGGCCACAGTCAGCATGGTTTCCTGGATCGGACACAATACAACAGGCCACAGTCAGCATGGTTTCCTCCATCTGACACAATACAACAGGCCACAGTCAGCATGGTTTCCTGGATCGGACACAGTACAACAGGCGACAGTCAGCATGGTTTCCTCCATCGGACACAATACAACAGGCCACAGTCAGCATGGTTTCCTCCATATGACACAATGCAACAGGCCACAGTCAGCATGGTTTCCTCGATCTGACACAATACAACAGGCCACAGTCAGCATGGTTTCCTGGATCGGACACAATACAACAGGCCACAGTCAGCATGGTTTCCTGGATCGGACACAATACAACAGGCCACAGTCAGCATGGTTTCCTGGATCGGACACAATACAACAGGCCACAGTCAGCATGGTTTCCTGGATCGGACACAGTACAACAGGTCACAGTCAGCATGGTTTCCTGGATCGGACACAGTACAACAGGCCACAGTCAGCATGGTTTCCTCGATCGGACACAATACAACAGGCCACAGTCAGCATGGTTTCCTGGATCGGACACAGTACAACAAGTCACAGTCAGCATGGTTTCCTGGATCGGACACAGTACAACAGGCCACAGTCAGCATGGTTTCCTCCATCTGACACAATACAACAGGCCACAGTCAGCATGGTTTCCTGGATCGGACACAGTACAACAGGCGACAGTCAGCATGGTTTCCTGGATCGGACACAGTACAACAGGCCACAGTCAGCATGGTTTCCTGGATCGGACACAATACAACAGGCCACAGTCAGCATGGTTTCCTGGATCGGACACAATACAACAGGCCACAGTCAGCATGGTTTCTTCGATCGGACACAATACAACAGGCCACAGTCAGCATGGTTTCCTGGATCGGACACAATACAACAGGCCACAGTCAGCATGGTTTCCTGGATCGGACACAATACAACAGGCCACAGTCAGCATGGTTTCCTGGATCGGACACAATACAACAGGCCACAGTCAGCATGGTTTCCTGGATCGGACACAATACTACAGGCCACAGTCAGCATGGTTTCCTCCATCTGACACAATACAACAGGCCACAGTCAGCATGGTTTCCTGGATCGGACACAGTACAACAGGCCACAGTCAGCATGGTTTCCTGGATCGGACACAATACAACAGGCCACAGTCAGCATGGTTTCCTGGATCGGACACAGTACAACAGGCCACAGTCAGCATGGTTTCCTCCATCTGACACAATACAACAGGCCACAGTCAGCATGGTTTCCTGGATCGGACACAGTACAACAGGCGACAGTCAGCATGGTTTCCTCCATCGGACACAATACAACAGGCCACAGTCAGCATGGTTTCCTCCATATGACACAATGCAACAGGCCACAGTCAGCATGGTTTCCTCGATCTGACACAATACAACAGGCCACAGTCAGCATGGTTTCCTGGATCGGACACAATACAACAGGCCACAGTCAGCATGGTTTCCTGGATCGGACACAATACAACAGGCCACAGTCAGCATGGTTTCCTGGATCGGACACAATACAACAGGCCACAGTCAGCATGGTTTCCTGGATCGGACACAGTACAACAGGTCACAGTCAGCATGGTTTCCTGGATCGGACACAGTACAACAGGCCACAGTCAGCATGGTTTCCTCGATCGGACACAGTACAACAGGTCACAGTCAGCATGGTTTCCTGGATCGGACACAGTACAACAGGCCACAGTCAGCATGGTTTCCTCCATCTGACACAATACAACAGGCCACAGTCAGCATTGTTTCCTGGATCGGACACAGTACAACAGGCCACAGTCAGCATGGTTTCCTGGATCGGACACAATACAACAGGCCACAGTCAGCATGGTTTCCTGGATCGGACACAGTACAACAGGCCACAGTCAGCATGGTTTCCTGGATCGGACACAATACAACAGGCCACAATCAGCATGGTTTCCTGGATCGGACACAATACAACAGGCCACAGTCAGCATGGTTTCCTGGATCGGACACAATACAACGGGCCACAGTCAGCATGGTTTCCTGGATTGGACACAATACAACAGGCCACAGTCAGCATGGTTTCCTGGATCGGACACAATACAACAGGCCACAGTCAGCATGGTTTCCTGGATCGGACACAATACAACGGGCCACAGTCAGCATGGTTTCCTGGATCGGACACAATACAACAGGCCACAGTCAGCATGGTTTCCTGGATCGGACACAATACAACAGGCCACAGTCAGCATGGTTTCCTGGATCGGACACAATACAACAGGCCACAGTCAGCATGGTTTCCTGGATCGGACACAGTACAACAGGTCACAGTCAGCATGGTTTCCTGGATCGGACACAATACAACAGGCCACAGTCAGCATAGTTTGCTGGATCTGACACAACAGGTCGTAGACAACATGGTTTCTTCAAGGGAAAATCTTACCTGACAAATCTGTTGGAAGTCCAAGGAAAGGACAAGCAGGATAGATAAAAGAGAGTCAGAAGATGTAATTTATTTGGATTTTCAGGCCTTTAACAAGGTGACATACACATGATGCTGTTTTACAATTTAAGTGCCTATGGTATTACAGGAAAGATACTGGCATGGATAGAAGAATTCTCACAGCCCCAATGCCCCTGTGATTTCATTGTCTGAAGCCGACGAGAGAGAATCCTTCAGAAGGGTGAACCCACGGAAAGCCTCCAGCCCAGACAGTGTACCTGGCTGAGTACTAAAGGACTGTGCTGATCAACTTGCTGGAGTGTTCACAGAGATCTTTAATCTCTTTCTTCAGCAGTGTGTGGTACTCAATTGCTTCAAGCAGGCTTCAATTATATCAGTGCCTAAAAAGAATATGGTAGCTTGCCTCAATGACTATTGTCCAGTAGCACTTACAGTACATCCAATGTGACAAAGTGTTTTGAGAGGCTGGTGGTGAAGCACATCAACTTATGCCTCAGAAGTGACTTGGATCTGCTCCAATTTTCTAACTGGGGCCAAGGTCCTCAGGAGATGCTACTTCACTCAACCCTGGAACATCTGGACCGTGAAGATACAGACATCAGGATGCTCTTCATTGACTGCAGCTCAGCTTTCAATACAATGGTGATGCAGGTGGATGCTTCCCTGGTGTCATGGATTATTGATTACCTGACTGGCAGACCACAGTACGTGCGCTTGTAACACTGTGTGTCAGGCTGAGTGGTCAGCAGCACTGGGGCTCCACAGGGGACTGTCCTGTCTCCCTTTCTCTTCACCATCTACACCTCGGACTTCAACTACAACAGAGTCTTCCCATCTTCAAAAGTTTTCTGATGACTCTGCCATAGTTGGATGCATCAGCAAGGGAGATGAGGCTGAGTACAGGGCTACGATGGGAAACTTTGTCACATGGTGCGAGCAGAATCATCTGCAGCTTAATGTGAAAAAGACTAAGGAGCTGGTGGTGGACCTGAGGAGGGTTAAGGCACCGGTGACCCCTGTTTCCATCCAAGGGGTCAGTGTGGACATGGTGGAGGATTACAAATATCTGGGGATACAAATGAACAATAAACTGGACTGGTCAAAGAACACTGAGGCTGTCTACAAGAAGGGTCAGAACAGTCTCTATTTCCTGAGGAGACTGAGGTTCTTTAACATCTGCTGGACGATGTTGAGGATGTTCTACGAGGCTGTGGTGGCCAGTGCTATCATGTTTGCTGTTGCGTGCTGGGGCAGCAGGCTGAGGGTAGCAGACACCAACAGAATCGACAAACTCATTCGTAAGGCCAGTGATGTTGTGGGGGTGGAACTGGACTCTCTGGTGGTGGTGTCTGAAAAGAGGATGCTGTCCAAGTTGCATGCCATCTTGGACAATGACTCCCATCCACTCCATAATGTACTGGTTAGGCACAGGAGTACATTCAGCCAGAGACTCATTCCACCAAGATGTAACACTGAGCATCATAGGAAGTCATTCCTATCTGTGGCCATCAAACTTTACAACTCCTTCCTTGGAGTATCAGACACCCTGAGCCAATAGGCTGGTCCTGGACTTATTTTTCCACTTGGCATGATTAACTTATTATTATTTTATTTATGGTTTTTATATTGCTATATTTCTTCACTATTCTTGGTGGTGCAGCTGTAACGAAATCTAATTTCCCTCGGGATCAATAAAGTATGTCTGTCTGTCTGTCAATCATCCCCTCAAAAACTAATCAATAAGCTCCAAAACCATAGCCTGAATTCTTCCTTGTGTAACTGCAACCTCAATTTCCTGACTTGCAGACTCCAATCAAGTTGTATTGGCAACATCTCCTCCACAATTCCCATCAGCACAGATGCACATAAGGCTGTGTGCTTAGCCCCCTGCTCCGCTTGCTTTACACATGACCGGGAGGCTTGGCAAAGCTCTAATGCCAGTTTTAATTTTGCTGATGACACTAACGTTGTAGGCCAAATTAAAGGTGGTGATGAATCAGCATATAGGAGGGAGATTGAAAATCTGCCTGAGTGGTGCCATAACAACCACCTCTCACTCAATGTCAGCAAGACCATGTTGCTGATTGTTGAGTTCAGGAGAAGGAAACCAGAGGTCCATGAGCCAGTCCTCATTGGTGTATCAGAGGTGGAACAGGTTGGCAACTTTAAATTCCTTGGTGTTATCATCTCGGAGAATCTGTCCTGGACACAGCACGTAAGTACAATTATGAAGAAAATATGGCAGTGCCTCTACTTACTTAGAAGTTTACAAAGATTTGGCTTGTCATCTGTATCTTTACCAAACTTCTATAGATGTGTAGAGGAGAGTATATTGACTGGTTGCATCACGACCTGCTATAGAAACAGCAATGGCCTAGAATGGAAAATTCTACAAAAATGAGTGGATAGGTCCCAGTCCATCGGGGTAAAGCCCACCCCTCCATTGAGCACATCTGCACTGAGCACTGTCCCAGGAAAGGAGCATCCATCTACAAAGACACCCAGCACCCAGGGCATGCTCTCTTCTCACTGCTGCAGGAAGATCTCATCCTTAATAACAGATTCTTAGAGTGGACTTGCAATCTTCTAGTCCTTAGGGAGCATGCCAGAATCAAGTGATTCTTGAAAGATCATGACCAACGCATCCATTATCTCTTCAGCAACCTCTCTCAGGACTCTTGTAGGTAGTCTATCTGGTCCAGATGACTTAT
The DNA here is from genome assembly GCF_048418815.1 of Hemitrygon akajei. Classification (NCBI taxonomy): domain Eukaryota; kingdom Metazoa; phylum Chordata; class Chondrichthyes; order Myliobatiformes; family Dasyatidae; genus Hemitrygon; species Hemitrygon akajei. The sequence goes on along the minus strand of NC_133127.1, from coordinate 1,379,574 downwards.
CCACCTTAAAACTGTTCAGTTTTCAGTGTTCTTTTGCAATAGCAATGGCACTCAGTCCCTGAATCACATGGACCTCTGGCACATTGCTAGTGCCTTCCACAGTGAAGACTGATGCAAAATACTCATTAGGTTCATCTGACGTTTCTTTGTCCCCCATGATTATGTCACCAGCATTATTTTCCAGTGGTCCAATATCAATAGTCACTTCCCTTTTATTCCTTATATAACTGAAAAAGCTTTTAGCAATCCTGCTTTATATTAATAGAATAGTACAGCACATTACAGGCCCTTCAGCCCACAATGTTGTGCTGACCCTCAAACCCTGCCTCACATATAACCCCCCACCTTAAATTCCTCCATATACTTGTCTAGTAGTCTCTTAAACTTCACTAGTGTATCTGCCTCCACCACTGACTCAGGCAGTACATTCCACGCACCAACCACTCTCTGAGTGAAAAACCTTCCTCTAATATCCCCCTTGGACTTCCCTCCCCTTACCTTAAAGCCATGTACTCTTGTACTGAGCAGTGGTGCCCTGGGGAAGAGGCACTGGCTGTCCACTCTGTCTATTCCTCTTAATATCTTGTACACCTCTATCATGTCTCCTCTCATCCTCCTTCTCTCCAAAGAGTAAAGCCCTAGCTCCCTTAATCTCTGATCATAATCCATACTCTCTAAACCAGGCAGCATCCTGGTAAATCTTCTCTGTACCCTTTCCAATGCTTCCACATCCTTCCTATACTGAGGCGACCAGAACTGGACACAGTACTCCAAGTGTGGCCTAACTAGAGTTTTATAGAGCTGCATCATTACATCGCATCTCTTAAACTCTATCCCTCGACTTATGAAAGCTAACACCCCATAAGCTTTCTTAACTACCCTATCTACCTGTGAGGCAACTTTCAGGGATCTGTGGACATGTACCCCCGGATCCCTCTGCTCCTCCACACTACCAAGTATCCTGCCATTTACTTTGTACTCTGCCTTGGAGTTTGTCCTTCCAAAGTGTACCACCTCACATTTCTCCGGGTTGAACTCCATCTGCCACTGCTCAGCCCACTTCTGCATCCTATCAACATCTCTCTGCAATCTTCGACAATCCTCTACACTATCTACAACACCACAAACCTTTGTGTCGTCTGCAAACTTGCCAACCCACCCTTCTACCCCCACATCCAGGTTGTTAATAAAATGATGGCTAGTTTGCCCTCATATTTCACCTTTTCCCTTCTTATAGCTTTTTTTTACATAGAACATAGAAATTTACTGCACAATACAGGCCCTTCGTCCCACAATGTTGTGCCAACCATGTAAACTATTCTAGAAACTGTCTAGAATTTCCCTAGTACATAGACCTCTACTTTTCTCATCTCCATGTACCTATCTAAGAGGCTCTTAAATGACCCTATTGTATCCGCTTCCCACTCACTTTTGCTACCTTATATGCCCTTTCCTTGGGTTTTATACAGTCCTGAACTTCCCTTAGAATACGTACACAACACTGGAAGAACTCAGCAGGCCAGGCAGCATCTGTGAGAAAAGAGTAGCCAACGTTTCGGGCCGAGACCCTTCATCAGGAAGGATTCTTCCAGCGTTGTGTACGTATTCTTTGATCCACAGCATCTGCAGTTGTATTTTTGTGTCCTTAACTTCCCTTGTCAGCTATGGTTGCCTACCCCTGCCATTTGAGAAAATCTTCTGTGGGACATATCTGTGTGGTCATGGATGGATAGGAGTCAGGGAGTATAATTTCTTTACTGTTACTTGTGGCCCATCTGTTGGGGGGGAAGGGAGCAGGGTGTCTTTGGGGTTCTAATGATTTTGCTGTCATTCATTCTTCTGTTTTTGTAGATGTGTGTAAAGAACAAGGATTTCAGGATGTACATTGCATACATTTCTGATATTAAATGCAACTACTGAACTTCACTCGCCCCATCACTGAACTGTTCCAACAACCTGTGGACTCACTTTCAAGGACTCTTCATCTCATAAGTTGAATGACTTCAGACCTGTTGCCTTGACGTCGCACGTGATGAAGACCATGGAGCGGCTGATAATACAGAATCTGAGGCCACAAACCAGGCACGCCCGGGATCCTCTTCAGTTTGCGTATAAGGAGAAGGTGGGAGTGGAGGATGCTATCACGTATTTGCTGCACAAATCCCTCTCTCACCTGGATGGGGTCAGTGGTGCTGTGAGGATTACATTCCTGGACTTCTCTAGTGCCTTTAACACCATCCAGCCCAGGATCTTAAGGCACAAACTAACGGAGATGGGAGTAGACTCTCACATGGTGGATTGGATAGTGGACTACTTGACAGATAGACCTCAGTATGTGCAGTTGGGAGGCTGTAGGTCTGACACGGTGGTCAGCAGCACAGGAGCGCCGCAGGGGACCGTGCTCTCTCCGGTCCTGTTCACCCTGTACACATCAGACTTCCAATATAACTCGGAGTCCTGCCATGTGCAGAAGTTCGCTGATGACACGGCCATAGTGGGGTGTGTCAGGAATGGACAGGAGGAAGAGTATAGGAAACTGATACAGGACTTTGTGATATGGTGCAACTCAAACTACCTGCGTCTCAATATCACCAAGACCAAGGAGATGGTGGTGGACTTTAGGAGATCTAGGCCTCATATGGAGCCAGTGATCATTAATGGAGAATGTGTGGAGCAGGTTAAGACCTACAAGTATCTGGGAGTACAGTTAGACGAGAAGCTAGACTGGACTGCCAACACAGATGCCTTGTGCAGGAAGGCACAGAGTCGACTGTACTTCCTTAGAAGGTTGGCGTCATTCAATGTTTGTAGTGAGATGCTGAAGATGTTCTATAGGTCAGTTGTGGAGAGCGCCCTCTTCTTTGTGGTGGCGTGTTGGGGAGGCAGCATTAAGAAGAGGGACGCCTCACGTCTTAATAAGCTGGTAAGGAAGGCGGGCTCTGTCGTGGGCAAAGAACTGGAGAGAATAACATCGGTAGCAGAGCGAAGGGCGCTGAGTAGGCTATGGTCAATTATGGAAAACCCTGAACATCCTCTACATAGCACCATCCAGAGACAGAGAAGCAGTTTCAGCGACAGGTTGCTATCGATGCAATGCTCCTCAGACAGGATGAAGAGATCAATACTCCCCAATGCCATTCGGCTTTACAATTCAACCGCCAGGAGTAAGATAGGTTAAAGTGCCGGGGTTAGGACTCAATGTATTTAAGTAAACTACTTAAGAACTTTTTAAAAGCTATTATTAATGCTTTTTGAGAGGGTGATTTTAGATGCATATCATATTTTTACTGAGTTAAGTATTGTATGTAATTAGTTTTGCTACAATAAGTGTATGGGACATTGGAAAAAATGTTGAATTTCCCCATGGGGATGAATAAAGTATCTATCTATCTATCTAAAATGGAGATGAGGAGGAACTTCTTTAGCCTGAGGGTGGTGATTCTGTGGAATTATTTGCCTCAGACGGCTGTGGAGGCCGTCACTGAGTATGTTTAAAGTGGAGGTTGATGGCTTCTTGATTAGTCAGGGTGTCAAAGGTTATGGGGAGAAGGCAGAAGAATGGGGTTGAGAGGGATAATAAGTCAGCCATGATGGAGTGGTGGGGCAGACTCAATGGGCTGAATGGCCTAATTCTGCTCCAATATTAATCAACAACCACATGGTTCCTGTCAATGCCCCCATAGTTCTTGCACTGGAGGTGTGACTGTGAGACCACCCACCCAGGAGTGGAGCCGGGGTCCAAGGGAACAAGTGGTCCTTACTGTCTGTGTGTACAGGTCCACTATCGATGCTGCCTCCAAGGCCGGGTTTATCACAGAACGGTGGAGCCCAGTGCGGATCACAGTGGCAGTTCCCATTGCTGTTACACACCTGACAAAGTACGGAGGTAGAGACGTCAACACAGAGTTCAGACCAACCCAGCTGTGACACATCGCCCCTCCAAAACAACAATCCCCACCTCTCCACCTCCCTCGGTGTGACAGGGTCACCCACCTGATTCCCTTGATACCCCTTCGAGGAGCTGGAGGAGGGAAAGGAGGGGAGAGCAAAGAGGGTGATGGGGAGGGGTGAGAGAGAGAGGAGGATGATGGGGCGGGGTGAGAGAGAGAGAGGAGGGTGGGGGAGGATGGGGAATCTGGGGAGTGGGGGGAACCCGGGGGAGGATGGGGGAATTTGGTAGCGGGCGAGTCTTGGGGCATTGTAAGGACTTACCCCGTGGTGATGGCACTTCTCCTCACAGGCAGCAAGGTGAGGGAAAGAGGCATTTTGACATCGGTATTGCAAGCATACCTGGTCGAGGGCAATGGCAATGGCACTGGGTCACAATGAGCCTAACTCTTATACCGTAACCACCCTACACCCTCCCCCAGTTCAGAAACCCCCAACACCTCCTCCATCACCTGACTCAGCACTTCATCCCTCCACTGTCAAACCACATTACCCTCCATCCACACTTGATCAACACCTCACACTCTCATGCACCCATCAGCCCACCCCATCATCCCTCCCTGTTAACCACCCATCACTTCTCCACTGTTACCCACCCATCAACCCCCACCATCATTCCATCATACCCCTACCGTCACTTCAAATTGACCCCCCCCCACCCTCACCCTTACCCCATCACACCCCATCGACAAATAGATAATGGATGTAACATGAATGTAAGAAAAGACAAGCCATTGATTGGGTACAAATGCAGACGATGCAAAGAGTTAAATTGTAACACAGAGGTAGAATTCTAAAGGGCGAGGAATGTAGGACTGAATGTACTGTATTTAAATGCGCATAGCATTTGGAATAAGATGGACGAACATTGTGGTGCAATGAAAGTATGATGTTGTGGGCATCACTAAGTTGTGGCTGAAAGAAGGTCATGGTTGGGAGATTAACATCACAGGATATTAAGCTGGGAACTTAATGACGGTGTATTGGCCTTCATCAACCGTAGGATTGAGGTTAAGAGCCAACAGGTAATGTTACAGCTATAAAAGACCCTGGTCAGACCCCACTTTGTGTATGGCGCTCAGTTCTAGTCACCTCACTACAGGAAGGAAGTGGATACTATAGAGAGAGTGCAGAGGAGATTTACAAGGATGTTGCCTGGATTGAGAAGCATGCCTTATGAGAATAGGTTGAGCGAACTCAGCCTCTTAACCATATAACAATTACAGCACGGAAACAGGCCATCTCGGCCCTTCTAGTCCGTGCCGACGCTTACACTCACCGAGTCCCACTGTCCCACACTCAGCCCATAACCCTCCATTCCTTTCCTGTCCATATACCTATCCAATTTTACATTAAATGACAATACCGAACCTGCCTCTACCACTTCTACTGGAAGCTCATTCCACACAGCTACAACTCTCTGAGTAAAGAAATTCCCCCTCGTGTTACCCTTAAACTTTTGCCCCCTAACTCTCAACTCATGTCCCCTTGTTTGAATCTCCCCTACTCTCAATGGAAAAAGCCTATCCACGTCAACTCGATCTATCCCCCTCATTATTTTAAATACCTCTATCAAGTCCTCCCTCAACCTTCTACGCTCCAAAGAATAAAGACATAACTTGTTCAGCCTTTCCCTGTAACTTAGGTGCTGAAACCCAGGTAACATTCTAGTAAATCTTCTCTGTACTCTCTCTATTTTGTTGATATCTTTCCTATAATTCGGTGACCAGAACTGTACACAATACTCCAAATTCATCCTTACCAATGCCTTGTACAATTTTAACATTACATCCCAGCTCCTATAGACAATAGACAATAGGTGCAGAAGTAGACCATTCGGCCCTTCGAGCCTGCACCGCCATTCTGAGATCATGGCTGATCATCTACTATCAATACCCGGTTCCTGCCTTGTCCCCATATCCCTTGATTCCCCTATCCATAAGATACCTATCTAGCTCCTTCTTGAAAGCAACAAGAGAATTGGCCTCCACTGCCTTCCGAGGCAGTGCATTCCAGACCCCCACAACTCTCTGGGAGAAGAAGTTTTTCCTTAACTCTGTCCTAAATGACCTACCCCTTATTCTCAAACCATGCCCTCTGGTACTGGACTCTCCCAGCATCTGGAACATATTTCCTGCCTCTATCTTGTCCAATCCCTTAATAATATTATAAGTTGCAATCAGATCCCCTCTCAATCTCCTTAATTCCAGCGTGTACAAGCCCAGTCTCTCTAACCTCTCTGCGTAAGACAGTCCGGACATCCCAGGAATTAACCTCGTGAATCTACGCTGCACTTCCTCTATAGCCAGGATGTCCTTCCTTAACCCTGGAGACCAAAACTGTACACAATACTCCAGGTGTGGTCTCACCAGGGCCCTGTACAAATGCAAAAGAATTTCCTTGCTCTTGTACTCAATTCCCTTTGTAATAAAGGCCAACATTCCATTAGCTTTCTTCACTGCCTGCTGCACTTGCTCATTCACCTTCAGTGACTGATGAACAAGTACTCCTAGATCTCTTTGTATTTCTCCCTTACCTAACTCTACACCGCTCAGATAATAATCTGCCTTCCTGTTCTTACTCCCAAAGTGGATAACCTCACACTTATTCACATTAAACATCATCTGCCAAGTATCTGCCCACTCACTCAGCCTATCCAAGTCACCCTGAATTCTCCTAACATCCTCATCACATGTCACACTGCCACCCAGCTTAGTATCATCAGCAAACTTGCTGATGTTATTCTCAATGCCTTCATCTAAATCATTGATGTAAATCGTAAACGGCTGTGGTCCCAATACCAAGCCCTGTGGCACCCCACTAGTCACCACCTGCCATTCCGAGAAACACCCATTCACCGTTACCCTTTGCTTTCTATCTGCCAACCAGTTTTCTATCCATGTCAATATCTTCCCCCCAATGCCATGAGCTCTGATTTTACCCACCAATCTCCTATGTGGGACCTTATCAAATGCCTTCTGAAAATCAAGGTACACTACATCCACTGGATCTCCCTTGTCTAACTTCCTGGTTACATCCTTGAAAAACTCCAATAGATTAGTCAAGCATGATTTGCCCTTGGTAAATCCATGCTGGCTCGGCCCAATCCTATCACTGCTATCGTTGCTATCGATGTAATGCTCCTCAGACAGGATGAAGAGATCAATACTCCCCAATGCCATTCGGCTTTACAATTCAACCGCCAGGAGTAAGATATGTTAAAGTGCCGGGGTTAGGACTGAGCTTAAGTTACCATTCAATGTATTTAAGAACTTTTTAAAAGCTATTTATTAATGCTTTTTGAGAGGGTGACTTTTGATGCATATCATATTTTTACTGAGTTAAGTATTGTATGTAATTAGTTTTGCTACAATAAGTGTATGGGACATTGGAAAAAATGTTGAATTTCCCCATGGGGATGAATAAAGTATCTATCTATCTATCTATCTATCTATCTATCTATCTATCTATCTATCTATCTATCTATCTACCTATCTAGATGTGCCACTATTTCATCTTTCATAATGAACTCTAGCATCTTCCCCACTACTGATGTTAGGTTGACAGGATGATAGTTCTCTGTTTTCTCCCTCCCTCCTTTCTTAAAAAGTGGCCATTCTCCATTAGCCATTCTCCAATCCTCAGGAACTGATCCTGAATCTAAGGAACATTGGAAAATGATTACCAATGCATCCGCAATTTCCGGGGCCACCTCCTTTAGTACCCGAGGATGCAGACCATCTGGACCTGGGGATTTGTCAGCCTTCAGTCCCATCAGTCTACTCATCACCGTTTCCTTCCTAATGTCAATCTGTTTCATTTCCTCTGTTACCCTATGTCCTTGGCCCATCCATACATCTGGGAGATTGCTTGTGTCTTCTCTAGTGAAGACAGATCTAAAGTACTTATTAAATTCTTCTGCCATTTCTCTGTTTCCCATAACAATTTCACCCAATTCATTCTTCAAGGGCCCAACATTGTTCTTAACTATCTTCTTTCTCTTCACATACCTAAAAAAGCTTTTGCTATCCTCCTTTATATTCCTGGCTAGCTTGCATTCATACCTCATTTTTTCTCCCCGTATTGCCTTTTTAGTTAAGTTCTGTTGTTCCTTAAAAATTTCCCAATCATCTGTCCTCCCACTCACCTTAGCTCTGTTATACTTCCTTTTTTTTTAATGCTATGCAATCTCTGACTTCCATTGTCAACCACTGTGGCCCCTTTCCCCCCTTTGAATCCTTCCTTCTCTGGGGGATGAACTGATTTTGCACCTTGTGCATTATTCCCAAGAACACCTGCCATTGTTATTCCACTGTCTTTTCTGCTAGGATATCCGTCCAGTTAACTTTGGCCAGCTCCTCCCTCATGGCTCCATAGTCTCCCCTGTTCAACTGCAACACTGACACCTCCGATCTGCCCTTATCCTTCTCAAATTGCAGATAAAAACTTATCATATTATGGTCACTACCTCCTAATGGCTCCTTTACTTCAAGATCGCTTATCAAATCCTGTTCATTACACAAGACTAAATCCAGAATAGCCTTGTCCCTGGTCGGCTCTCGTACAAGCTGTTCCAAGAATGCATCCCGTAGGCACTCTACAAACTCCCTATCCTGTGGTCCAGCACCAACCTGATTCTCCCAGTTCACCTGCATGTTGAAATCCCCCATAACTACTGCGACATTACCTTTGCCACATGCCAATGTTAACTCCCTATTCAACTTGCACCCAATATCCATGTTACTGTTTGGTGGCCTGTAGACAACACCCATTAGGGTCTTTTTGCCCTACTGTTCCTCAGTTCTATTCACACAGACTCTACTTCTCCTGATCCCTTGCAAAGGACTGAATCTCATTCCTCACCAACAGGGCCACCCCACCCCCTCTGCCCACATTTCTGTCCCTACAATAGCACGTATACCCTTGTACATTCATTTCCCAGGTCTGATCTCCCTGCAGCCATGTCTCCGTTATCCCAACAACATCATAGTTACCCATTCGCACCTGAGCTTCAAGCTCATCCGCCTTATTTCTGACACTTCATGCATTCAGATATAGAATTTTTAGCCCATTTCTCCTCTCTCTGTTTAAATAGATAGATGATAGATAGATAGATACTTTATTCATCCCCATGGGGAAATTCAACATTTTTTCCAATGTCCCATACACTTATTGTAGCAAAACTAATTACATACAATACTTAACTCAGTAAAAATATGATATGCATCTAACGTCACCCTCTCAAAAAGCATTAATAAATAGCTTTTAAAAAGTTCTTAAATACATTGAGTGGTAACTTAAGCTCAGTCCTAACCCCGGCACTTTATCTTACTCCTGGCGGCTGAATTGTAAAGCCGAATGGCATTGGGGAGTATTGATCTCTTCATCCTGTCTGAGGAGCATTGCATCGATAGCAACCTGTCGCTGAAACTGCTTCTGTCTCTGGATGGTGCTATGCAGAGGATGTTCAGGGTTTTTCATGACTGACCGTAGCCTACTCAGCACCCTTCGCTCTGCTACCGATGTTATTCTCTCCAGTTCTTTGCCCACGACAGAGCCCGCCTTCCTTACCAGCTTATTAAGACGTGAGGCGTCCCTCTTCTTAATGCTGCCTCCCCAACACGCCACCACAAAGAAGAGGGCGCTCTCCACAACTGACCTATAGAACATCTTCAGCATCTCACTACAAACATTGAATGACGCCAACCTTCTAAGGAAGTACAGTCGACTCTGTGCCTTCCTGCACAAGGCATCTGTGTTGGCAGTCCAGTCTAGCTTCTCGTCTAACTGCACTCCCAGATACTTGTAGGTCTTAACCTGCTCCACACATTCTCCATTAATGATCACTGGCTCCATATGAGGCCTAGATCTCCTAAAGTCCACCACCATCTCCTTGGTCTTGGTGATATTGAGACGCAGGTAGTTTGAGTTGCACCATATCACAAAGTCCTGTATCAGTTTCCTATACTCTTCCTCCTGTCCATTCCTGACACACCCTACTATGGCCGTGTCATCAGCGAACTTCTGCACATGGCAGGACTTCCGAGTTATATTGGAAGTCTGATGTGTACAGGGTGAACAGGACCGGAGAGAGCACTGTCCCCTGAGGCGCTCCAGTGCTGCTGACCACCGTGTCAGACCTACAGTCTCCCAACCGCACATACTGAGGTCTATCTGTCAAGTAGTCCACTATCCAATCCACCATGTGAGAGTCTACTCCCATCTCCGTTAGTTTGTGCCTTAAGATCCTGGGCTGGATGGTGTTAAAGGCACTAGAGAAGTCCAGGAATGTAATCCTCACAGCACCACTGACCCCATCCAAGTGAGAGAGGGATTTGTGCAGCAAATACGTGATAGCATCCTCCACTCCCACCTTCTCCTTATACGCAAACTGAAGAGGATCCCGGGCGTGCCTGGTTTGTGGCCTCAGATTCTGTATTATCAGCCGCTCCATGGTCTTCATCACGTGCGACGTCAAGGCAACAGGTCTGAAGTCATTTAACTCCTTTGGTTGTGGTTTCTTCGGTACCGGGACAATTCAGGATGTTTTCCACTGTCTGGGTACTCTTCTCTGCTCCAGGCTCATGTTGAAGATGCGCCGTAGGGGTTCTCCCAGCTCAGTCGCACAGGCCCTCAGTAATCGTGGGGATACTCCATCCGGTCCAGCCGCCTTGCTGGTACAGATCTTCCTCAGTTGACCTTCCACCTGTGCAGCCGTAATCCCGGGCGTGGGCAAGGTCTCCTGTGAGTGGCTATTTTCCAGTGAGGGAAGTAAGCCTGGTGTGGAGTTCTGCAGTGAGGATGAGATTGTGCTGTCGAACCTATTGAAGAAGTTGTTCAGCTGGTTCGCTTTCTCCACATCTCCACTTATGTTTGCCCCCCGCTTTGCACCGCATCTGGTGATGATCTTCATCCCATCCCACACCTCCTTCATGCTTTTGTTCTGCAGCTTTTGTTCTAGCTTCCTCCTATACTGCTCCTTTCCCCCCCTGATCTGTACTCTGAGTTCCTTCTGAACTCTTTTAAGCTCCAACCGATCACCATCTTTAAAGGCCCTCTTCTTCTGATTTAGGAGGCCTTTGATGTGACTAGTGATCCAGGGCTTATTATTGGGATAGCAGCGAACAGTTCTGACAGGAACAACAACATCCATACAAAAGTTAATATAGTCCGTTGTGCATTCAGTGACCTCCCCAACGCCCCTACAAAGCCCCCCTTGCAGTACATCCCAGTTAGTAGTACCGAAGCAGTCTCTCAGGGCCTGTTCAGCTTCAAGAGTCCACTTTCTAAAAGAGCGTGTGGTAGTGGGATGCCTCATCACAATTGATTTATATCTGGGCTGTAACAAAACCAGGTTGTGATCAGCTTTCCCCAGTGCTATTGTGCCTATTGTGCCTATCGCTGCCTATTGTGCTTAACCCAGCTCCCCAAAATCCCATCGGGCTATACGCCCCTTGAATGTTGTTGTCCTTTCTAAATTTACTTATTCTTTCTGCACATTTAACTCCATGTTTCGTCAGACCATCCCTCTGTACATGTGTACTTCTTATCATTTGTTCCGCCTCACCTTTCTCTACTACACACTTAATATTCCAGAACCGTGTAGTCCCCACCTGTCCTTTATTCTTCATCTCGCTATCCTCTCTCGCATTCTGGATCCCTGCCCCCTGCAAATTTAGTTTAAACCCCCCCAAGAAGCACTAGCAAACTTTCCTGCAAGAATGTTAGTACCGCTCCAGTTCAGGTGTAAACCGTCCTGTCGGAACAGATCCCACCTTCCCTGGAACAAAGCCCAATTATCTAAAAACCTGAAGCCCTCCCTCCTGCACCATCCTCTCAGCCACGTATTAATCTGTATAATCCTTCTGTTCCTTGCCTCACTCGCACATGGCACAGGTAGCAATCCTGAGATTGTTACCCTGGATAACAATCACAGGTAGCAATCCTGAGATTGTTACCCTGGGTAACAATCCTATACTCAATGCTCTGATTTATAAAGGCCAGCATACCAAAAGCTTTCTTCACCACACTATCCACATGAGATTCCACCTTCAGGGAACTATGCACCATTATTCCTAGATCACTCTGTTCTACTGCATTCTTCAATGCCCTACCATTTACGATTATGTCCTATTTGGATTATTCCTACCAAAATGTAGCACCTCACACTTATCAGCATTAAACTCCATCTGCCATCTTTCAGCCCACTCTTCCAACTGGCCTAAATCTCTCTGCAAACTTTGAAAACCTACTTCATTATCCAGAACACCACCTACCTTAGTATCATCTGCATACTTACTAATCCAATTTACCACCCCATCATCCAGATCATTAATGTATATGACAAACAACATTGGACCCAATACAGATCCCTGAGGCACACCACTAGTCACCGGCCTCCAACCTGACAGTTATCCACCACTACTCTCTGGCATCTCCTATCCAGCCACTGTTGAATCCATTTAACTACTTCAATATTAATACCTAACGATTGAACCTTCCTAACTATCCTTCCGTGCGGAACCTTGTCAAAGGCCTTACTGAAGTCCATATAGACAACATCCACTGTTTTACCCTTGTCAACTTTCCTAGCAACCTCTTCCAAAAATTCAATAAGATTTGTCAAACATGACCTTCCATGCACAAATCCATGCTGACTATTCCTAATCAGACCCTGTTTATCCAGATAATTATATATACCATCTCTAAGAATACTTTCCATTAATTTACCCACCACTGACATCAAACTGACAGGCCTATAATTGCTAGGTTTACTCTTAGAACACTTTTTAAACAATGGAACCACATGAGTAATATGCCAATCCTCTGGCACCATCCCCATTTCTAATGACATTTGAAATATTTCTGTCAGAGCCCCTGCTATTTCTACACCAACTTCCCTCCAGGTCCTAGGGAATATCCCTCCAGGTCCCAGAGATTTATCCACTTTTATATTCCTTAAAAGTGCCAGTACTTCCTCTTCTTTAATCATCAGTTTCCATAATTTCCCTACTTGTTTTCCTTACCTTACACAATTCAATATCCTTCTCCTTAGTGAATACCGAAGAAAAGAAATTGTTCAAAATCTCCCCCATCTCTTTCGGCTCCACACATAGCTGTCCACTCTGATTATCTAAGGGACCAATTTTATCCCTCACTATCCTTTTGCTATTAATATAACTGCAGAAACCCATTGGATTTATTTTCACCTTACTTGCCAAAGCAACCTAGTATCTTCTTTTAGCTTTTTAAATTTCTTTCTTAAGATTCTTTTTACATTCTTTATATTCCTCGAGCACCTCATTTACTCCATGCTGCGTATATTTATTATAGATCTCCCTCTTTTTCTGAACAAAGTTTCCAATATCCCTTGAAAACCATGGCGCTCTCAAACTTTTAACCTTTCCTGTCAACCTAACAGGAACATAAAGATTTTATACCCTCAAAATTTCACCTTTAAATGACCTCTATTACATCCTTCCCATAAAACAAATTGTCCCAATCCACTCCTTCTAAGTCCTTTCGCATCTCCTCAAAGTTAGCCTTTCTCCAATCAAAAATCTCAACCCTGGGTCCAGTCCTATCCTTCTCCATAATTATATTGAAACTAATGGTATTGTGATCACTGGACCCGAAGTGCTCCCCAACACATCCTTGGAGTGACAGAGGATGACAGGTGACCTGATGGAGGTGTATAAGATCATGGGAGACATTGATCGTGTGGATAGTCAGAGGATTTTTCCTAGGGCTGGAATGGCTAGCACGAGAGGGCACAGTTTTAAGATGCTTGGAAGTAGGTACAGAGGGGATGCCAGGGGTAAGTTTTTTACGCAGAGAGTGGTGAGTGCATGGAATGGGCTGCTGGCAATGGTGGTGGAGGCAGTTACGATAGGGTCTTTTAAGAGACTTCTGGATAAGAATATGGAGCTAAGAAAAATAGAGGGATATGGGTAACCTGAGGTAATTTCTAAATTATGTTCACGCTCGGCACAGCATTGTGAGCTGAAAGGCCTGTATTGTGCTGTAGGTTTTCTATGTTTGTATGTTACATATTATATCGGAGGGATAGGAAGGTAGACAGAGTGGGTGGTGTGGCTCTACTCGTAAAGAATTACATCAAATCAGTAGAAAGATGTGACATAGGATTGGAAGATGTTGAACCCTTGTGGGTTGAGTTAAGAAACTGAAAGGGTAAAAGTCCTTGATGGTAGTTATATACGGGCCTCCCAACAGTGGCTGGGAGGTGGACCACAGGTTACAACAGGAAATAGAAATGGCGTGTCAAAAGGGCAATGTTATGGTAGTCATGGGAGATTTTAACATGCAGGTTGATTGGGAAAATCAGGTTGGTAATCGATCCCAAGAGAGTGAGTTTGTTGAATGCCTAAGAGATAACTTTTTAGAGCAGTTTGTTGTTGAGCCTACAAGGGGATCAGCTATACTGGATTGAGAGTTATGTAATGAAACGGAGACGATTAGGGAGCTTAAGGTAAAGGAACCCTTGGGAACCAGTGATCACAAATGATTGTGTTCAACTTGAAATTTGATAGGGAAAAAGTAAAGTCTGATGTGGCAGTATTTCAGTGGACTAAGGGAAATTACAGTGGTATGAGAGAGGAGTTGGCCAAAGTGAATTGGAAGGAGCTGCTGGCAGGGATGTCAGCAGAGCAGCAATGGTGTGCGTTTCTGGGGAAAATGAGGAAGGTACAGGACATGCGTATTCCAAAAATGAAGAAATACTCAAATGATAAAATAGTACAACCATGGCTGACAAGAGAAGATTGGTGGAAGGGCAGGTAGTGTTGAGGAAGCAGGTAGGATGCAGAAGGATTTCAACAGATTAGGAGAATAGACAAGAAAGGGGCAAATGAAATGTAATGTTGGTAAATGCATGGTCATGCACTTTGGTTGTAGAAATAAATGTGCCAACTATTTTCTAAACGGGAAGAAAATCCAGAATATCTGAGATGCAAAGGGACTTGGGAGTCCTTGTGCAGAACACCATGAAGGTTAACTTGCAGGTTGAGTCGGTGATGAGGAAGGCAAATGCCATGTTAGCATTCAGTTCAAGGAAGTCTAGAATACAAGAGCAGATATGTGATGCTGAGGCTTTATAAGGCACTGGTGAGGCCTCACTTTGAGTATTGTGACAGCTTTGGGCCCCTCATTTTAGAAAAGATGTGCTGGCATTGGAGAGGGTCCAGAGGAGGTTCACAAAGATGATTCCAGGAATGAAAGGGTTATCATAAGAGGAACATTTGATGACTCCGGGTTTATACTGGCTGGAATTCAGAAGGATGAGGGAGACATCTCTTTGAAACCTTTCGAATGTTGAAAGGCCTAGACAGAGTAGACGTGGAAAAGATGTTTCCCATGGTGGGGGAATCTAGCACAAGAGGGCACAGTCTCAGGATAGAGGGGTGACCTTTCAAAACAGAGATGCAGTGAAATTTCTTTAGCCAGAGGATGGTGAATTTGTGGAATTTGTTGCCACGTGCAGCTGTGGAGCCAGGTCATTGGGTGTATTTAAGGCAGAGCTTGATAGGTTCTTGATTGGATATGGCATCAAAGGTTATGGGGAGAAGGCCGGGACTGGGGTTGAGGAGGAGAAAGAAATAAAGGATCAGCCATGATTGAATGGTGGAGCAGACGATGGGCCAGATGGCGTAATTCTGCTCCTCTCCCTCTTGGTCATATGATATACTTTGTATCAAAAGGACAGGCAGGAAGGCATAGGTGGTGGTGTGGCTCTGTTGGTAAGAGATGGAATTACATCTTTAAAAAAATGTGATATAGGGTCAGAGAATGTTCAATATTTGTACAGTAGATGGAATTAGGAAACTGCAAGGATAAAAATACCATTATGGGAATCATGTATAGGCCTCCAAATAGTAGCCAAGATGTGGGGTTGAGATTGTAAAGGGAGCTGGAAATGCATGTAATAAGGGCAAAGGCACGATTGTAATGGGGGAACTTTAATCTGCAGAGTTTGGGAAAATCAGGTTGCTGTCCGATTGCAAGAGCAGGAACTTGTTGACTGTGTACGAGATGGCTTCTTAGAGCAGTTTGTACTTAAGCTGACCTGGGAAAAAGCTCTCTTATATTGTGTAATAACTCAGATATTACGAGGGAACTTAATGTAAAGGAACCCTTGGGAGGCAATGATGATAATATAAGACCATGCGAGACAGGAACAGAATTAGGCATTAGGCCATCGAGTCTGCTCCGCCATTCAGTCATGCTGATCCTTGTTTTCCCTCCTCAGCTGCACTCCCCACCCTTCTCCCCATGACCTTTGATGCCGTGTCCAATCAAGAACCTATCAAGCTCTGGCTTAAATACATCCAACGACCTGGCCTCCACAGCTGCCTGTGGTAATAAATTCTACAAATTCACCACCCTCTGGCTAAAGAAATTTCTCTGCATCTCTGTTTTCAGTGGAGACTCCTCCATCCTGAGACTGTACTCTCTTGTCCTTAACCCTCCTACCATGGGGAACATCATTGCCACATCTACTCTGTCTAGGTCATTCAATATTTAAAAGGTTTCAATGAGGTCACCCCTCATTCTTCTAAGTTCCAGCAAGTACAGACAAGAGCTATCAAATGATCCTCACAAAACTCTTCCATTCCTGGAATCATCCTTGTGAATCATTTCTAAACCCTCTCCAATGCTAGCACATCCGTTCTGAGATAAGGATCCCAAAACTGTTCACAATACTCAAGACAAGGCATCACCAGTGCCTTATAAAGCCTCAGCATCACATCCCTGCTCTTGTATTCTAGACCTCTTGAAATGAATGCTAACATTGCATTTGCCTTCCTCACCACTGACTCAACCTGCAAGTTTACCTTTAGGGTGTTCTGCACAAGGACTCCCAAGCCCCTTTGCACCTCAGATTTTTGAATTTTCTCCCCATTTAGAAAATAGTCTGCACATTTATTTCTTCTACTAAAGTGTGTGACCATGCATTTTTCAACAGTGCATTTCATTTGCCACTTTCTTGCCCATTCTCTTAATCTGTCTAAGCCCTTCTGTATCCTACCTGTTTTTCTCAACACTACCTACCCCTCCACCAATCTTTTTATCATCTGCAGACTTGGCAACAAGCCCATTTCCCCGTGTGTCATGGCCTGAAGATTGAAGTGCATCACATGTTGTCCTGGAGCCATGCTTCTGCAGGAATAAGCACGCAGTTCTTCATCTCATGTTGTGTCAGCCACAGACGAAGTCAATCCAGCTTGCTTTCCAGGAAGCAAACACTGTGGAACCAGTCTGCAGGGGCCAGCCCACACCCAGCACTGAATGCAGCCTGCCAGTGGCGCCACTGTTCTCTCCTGCATAACCTCCGGTACCTCCTCCCCTGGTAAGCTGTACCAGGCAATGCTGCAGAATGAGGCCCTAGTCCATGCAACATTCGCCACTATAGGAAAAAACCTCTCCATTAGTACAAGTCCCACTTCCTGCCCTCTGGGTCCTTCATTTTCCATGCTTTTGGCTGAGAAATCCCTGATCTGGTTACCGTGCTCCACCCCACTGATGTCTGACGCTTATCCTGGCCTCCATCGCTCTCCCTCCCTGGGCTCACTCTCGTCTGGCAGCCTCAAGTGAAGTGACAGGATCCTGACACTTCCCTCAATCGTATCTTCATACTCACCTTGCCATTACCACACTTGGTGCCCGTCCTCACCAGGCCAGGGTCAGCTTCGTCCCCTCCATCCTGGGCCGAGTACAGGTAGGTGCCCCGGCATCTCACTTCCCTGCCACGGTGGAGAATGGTGGTGTCGATGGGCACGGTGTTGCGCTCCCGCGGGTTTTCCGCCACACTAAGGCACTGGATTTTGCCGCACAGGGCGTCACTGTGGACACAGCACGACTCCAAAGTAAAACACAGGAAGGCCTGAGGCCACGCCGGGGTCACCCGTCCACAGTACACCCACCAGCACCAAGCACACAACCCCCACACTGACAGGAACAGGCCCAGCATACACAGGAGAGGGGGTGAGGAGAGGAGGCGGCAGGGTGGATGGGGCAATGAGGTGAGGGTCAGGGCAATGGGTTGACAGAGGGAGGGGTGAGGAATGAAGGGATGAGGGTGACGGGGTGCGGACTGAGCAGAAGGCGTGTCTGGTGATGGAGTGGAAATCATCGAGGATCACCCAAAGATGAAAGACTGTGGCGTCCCGGTTAATGGGACACTGTTACAGCTCGGGGCAATTCCAGCATTGTCTGCACGGAAGTTGTACTTTCTTGCATGACCACGAGGGTTGCCACTGAGCGCTGCAGTTTCCTCACGCACTCCAAAGATGAAGTTAATTGGTTATTGTAAATTGTCCCGTGATTCAGCTAGGGTTTAGTCTGTGGGTTGCTGTGTTCCACGATGTATGCCTAAATAAGTGAAATTAAGATTAATTTTATTTGCCCCAAAGACATCGGAGCAGAAATAGGCATTTGGCCCATTGAGTCTGTTCCTCCATTTGATCATGGCTGTTCTAGTTTCCTCTCTGTCCTATTCCCCTGCCTTCTTCCCGTAACCTTTCATGCCCTGTCTAATCAAGAATCTATCAACCTCTGCTTTAAATACACTCAATGACTTGACCACCTGAAGCAATGAATTCCACAAATTTACCACCCTCTGGCTAAAGAAATTCCTCATCTTAGAATCAGAATCAGGGTTATTATCACTGGCATGTGTTGGTTAACTTCACATGCAGTGCTAGTGGATGTCCATCTATTCTGAGGTTCTGCCCTCTAGTCCTAGACTCCCCACACTCCTAACATCCTCCTACATCCACTCTATCGTGACCAGAAGATATCGGAGCAGAATTAGGCCATTTGGCCCATAGAGTCTGCTCCACCATTTCATCATGACTGATCCAATTTTCCTCTCAGCCCAAATCTACGTACCCCTCCACGCCCTGTCCAATCAAGAATTTATCAACATCTGCCTTAAATATACATAAAGACTTGGCTTCCATAGCCGCCTGTGGCAAAGAATTCCACAGATTCACAACTCTCTGGTTAAAGAAATCCCTCCTCATCTCCATTCTTAAAGGAAGCCCTACCATTCTAAGGCTGTGCCCTCTGGTCTCAGACCTTCACACCACTGGAATCATCCTCTCCACATCCACTGTGTCAAGGCCTTTCACCATTCTGTAAGTTTCAATGAGGTCACTCCTCATTCTTCAGAATTGCAGTGAATCCAGGCCCAGATCCATCAAATGCTCTTCATACGACAAGCCATTCAATCCTGAAATCATTTTCATGAACTTCCTTTGAACCCTCTCCAGTTTCAGTAAACCCTTTCTAAGGGGCCCAAAATTGCTCACAATACTCCAAGTGAGGCCTCACCAGTGCCTTATAAAGTCTCAACATTACATCCTTGCTTTTATAGAACATAGAAATCTACAGTGCATTACAGGCTCACAATGTTGTGCTGACCATGTAACCTACTCTAGAAACTGTCTAGAATTTCCCTAGTGCATAGCCCCCATTTGTCTAAGCTCCTTGTACCTATCTGAGAGGCTCTTAAAAGACTCTCTTGTATCCACCTCCACCACCGCTGCCGGCAGCCCATTCCATGCACTCACCACTCTCTGTGTGGAAAAACTTAACCCCGACCTCCCCTCGGTATCCATATCCAAGCACCTTAAAACTGTGCCCTCTTGTCCTGGTCATTTCAGCCCTGGGAAAAAGCCTCTGGCTATCCACACGATCAATGCCCCTCATCATCTTATATACCTCTATCAGGTCACCTCTCATCCTCTGTCACTCCAAGAAGAAAAGGCAGAGTTCACTCAACCTATTCTCATAAGGCACGCTCCCCAATCCAGGCAACATCATGGTAAATCTCCTCTGTACTCTCTCTATAGTTTCCACATCCTTCCTGAAGTGAGGTGACCAGAACTGAACACAGTACTCCAAGTAGGGTCTGACCAGGGTCTTATATAGCTGTAACAATACCTCATGGCTCTTGAATTCAATCCCATGGTTGATGAATGCCAACACACCATATGGCTTCTTAACCACAGAGTCAACCCACACAGCAGGTATGAGTGTCCTATCAATGTGGACTCCAAGATCCCTCTGATCCTCCACACTGCCAAGAGTCTTAACATTAGTATTGTATTCTGTCTTCAAATTGGACCTATCAAAATGAACCACCTCACACTTATCTGGGTTGAAATCTATCTGCCACTTTTCAGCCCAGTTCTGCATCCTATCAATGTCCTGCTGTAACCTCTGACAATGCTCCAGACTATCCACAACACCCCAAACTTTGTGTCCTCAGCAAACTTACTAATCCACCCTTCTAATTCTTCATCCAAGTGATTTATAAAAATCACAAAGAGGAGGGGTCCCAGGACAGATCCCTGTGGAACACCACTGGTCACCGACCTCCATGCAGAATGTGAACCATCTACAACCACCCTTTGCCTTCTGTGGCAAGCCAATTCTGGATCCACAAAACAAGGTCTCCTTGGATCCCATAACTCCTTACTTTCTGAAGGAGCCTTGCATGGGGAACTTATCAAATGCCTGACTGAAATCCATATACAGTGCAACCACTTATTTCCCTTGCAGTTTCTTAACTCCACCCGCAAAGATTCAACATTCTCTGACCTCATGTCACCTCTTTCCAAAGATGTAATTCCATCTCTTACCAACAGAACCACACCAATGCCTATCATTTCAATACAATATGTATCCTCGGACATTAAGCTCACAACTATAATTTTCTTTCAGCCATGGTGCAGTGACGCCTACAACATCATATCTGCCAATCTGCAACTGTGGTGCAAGTTCATCTGCCTTATTCTGTGAACTATGCACATTCAAATACAACACCTTCAGTCCTGTATTCACCCTTTTTGATTTTTTTCCCCTTTTTACATTTCAACTCATGCCACTGACTGCAATTTTGCCCTGTCAACAGCCTCTCCTCACTACACGTTGCCTCATCTTCAGCACTATTATCCGCCTTTCCTATGATACTTCTTGCATTGAAATATATGCAGTCGCATGAGTCACACCATGCTCAACCCTTTGATTCCTAACTTTGTTTGAGATCTTACTAACATCTCCCTCCACAACCTCTCCACTAACTGTTCTGGCACTCTGGTTCCCGTCCCCTGCAACTCTAGTTTAAACCCAACCATGCAGCATTAACAAACTTTCCCACTGGGATATTAGTCCCCCTCCAGTTCAGGTGCAAACTGTCCCTTCTGTACACGTCCCACCTTCCCTGGAAGGGAGCCCAAAGATCCAAAAATCTTATGCCTTCCCTCCTACACCAACTCCTTAGCCGCATGTCAAACTGTATTATCTTCCCAGTTCTGGTCTCACTAGCACGTGGCACAGGTAGCAATCCTGAGATCACAACCCTGGAGGTCCTGCCCTTTAACTTAGCACCTAACTCCCTGAACTTCCTATGCAGAATGTTGTCACTCGTCCTACCCATGTCATTGGTACCTATGAAGACCATGACTTCAGGCTGTTCACCCTCCCACTTGTTGAATGTTGAAGACTCAATCTGAGATATCTCAGACCCTGGCACTCGGGAGGCAACATACCATCCGGGAATCTTGTTCTCGTCCACCAAACAAATCCCCTAGCTCCCCCTTCCCTTCTGAGTCACAGAGGCAGACTCGGTCCCAGAGACCTGACCACTGTGGCTTTCCTCTGTTAGGTCACCCCCCACCCCGACAATATCCAAAGTGATATACCTGTTGTTGAGAGGGATGGCCAACACAGCATGCCCACAACTTACTAACACTAAGTCATACTGTCAGAAGAAACTGGAGCACCAGAGGAAACCCACATGGTCATGGGGCGAACATATAAAACCTCTGAAAGACAGCAGTGGGTTTGAACATGGATTGCTGGCATCACGATGACCACTAACTCCTGCTGTGACGCGCACCCTGCTACTCTCTCTGAGGTGGGGTATTCATCGGGGAATGGAGCAGGTACTTGTGGGGGGCTCGGTTGGGTGTGACAGAGGGCAAATCATTCCTGACCACCCCCCCCCCCCCCACACTCACCTACTGGAACACTTAATAAAGGTCCCATTCCCGTGCTTGCCACAGTTGCCGTACTCGTTACCAGCAGAGTTAACAGCTTCGAAGCAGACTGGTGGGGCGGGCTGGGCACCTGGAAGAATGGAGACATCAACACCAGACAGAGCAGACGGTCTCACACCCCTCGATGTATGTGGAGGGATGCAAAGGAGGTGATTGCTGTGGTCTTGGCAGAGATTTTTATACACTTGTTGACTGTAGTGAGGTACCGGAAGATAAGAAGGTGGCTAATGTTGTAACTTTATAAAAGGGCAGCAAAGACAAAGCTGGGAGTGACTGGCCAGTGAGTCTGATGTCATTCACTACAGTAGTGTGACAGGATGTATTACAAACTTCTGTTTCTGCAGTGGTACAGTGATACCACACATATCCCTGTGTGATAGAACACTATTACAGGCACAGAATTATACAGCACAGAAGCAGGCCCATTAGCCCCTCTCATCCATGCTAGCCAAGTTGCCCCACTGAGCTAATCCTACCTGTGGCCTGTTCAATCTGCCACTTCTTCAGGCATCTTATTCCACATACCCCCACCAATGTTCCCTCTAAGGATTTAATATTAGATCATAAATGAATTTAAACACAGCTATATAAGACCTTGGTCAGACCCCACTTGGAGTACTGTGTTCAGTTCTGGTCACCTCACTACAGGAAGGAAATGGATACTATAGAGAGAGCACAGAGGAGGTTCACAAGGTTGTTGCCTGGATTGGAGAGCGTATCTTATGAAAACAGGTTGAGTGAACTGGGCCTTTTCTCCTTGGAGCGACGGAGGATGGGAGGTGACCTGGTAGAGGTGTATAAGATGATGACGGGCATTGATCGTGTGGATAGTCAGAGGCTTTTTCCCAGGGCTGAAATGGCTAACGTGAGTGGGTATAGTTTTAAGGTGCTTGGAAATAGGTACCCCGAGATGTCAGGGCTAAGTTTTTCACAGAGTGTGGTGAGTGCATGGAATGGGCTGCCAGTGATGGCAGTAGAGGTGGATACAACAGGGTCTTTTAAGAGCCTCTTAGATAGATACATGGAGCTTAGAAAGATATAGGGCTATGCAGAAGGGAAATTCTAGGCAATTTCTAGAGTAGGTTACATCGTCAGCAACAACATTGTGGGCGGAAGGGCCTGTAATGTGCTGTAAATACCTCAATGCCATGTTATGTATATTTTACCATCATACACAATTACATTTCTTTTTCCAGTTTCTGATGCAGATGGTGTTGACAACATGGGAGTTTGTGATAATTTGTCTGTAGATTTCAGAATTATGCTATTTTTATTGAAGAAATTAATCAGTGTGCACATGTTTTTGTCGCAGGGCAAAAAATTGCACAGCACAAGATTTTTGCCCTCCTGGACACAGTCCTCACGCCCTAACAGTCTGCTTCTTCCACAGGACAGGAACCATTTGAAAGCTGCAAGTCTAGTTGGGAGTGAATCATAGTTTGAAGTAGGAAGTGAGAGAGCAACATTTTGTAGGACAGGAGCCATTTGGGAGTGAGTCGTTTGTTGAAGTAGCGAGTGAGAGAGTGACATATTACAAGGCAGGAGTCGTTTCAAAAAAGCAAGTCTTGCTGGTGTGAGACTTTTTTCAGCCAATAAATAAAAGGGAAGTGTAAGCAAAGCTGCCATTTTGTGAGTGGGCCAGTGTTAGGAGCAGTCAAGATTTGGCTCAGCAATCCACCAAGGTGCTGGAGAAACTCAGCAGGGCAAGCAGCATTTATGGATAAGAGTACAGTCAACGTTTCGGGCTGAAACCCTTTGTCCTGCTCTTTTCCATCGATGCTGCCTGGCCTGCTGAGTTCCTCCAGCATTTTGTGTGTGTTGTTCGGATTTCCAGCATCTGCAGATTTTCTCTTGATTGTGATAAGATTTAGCTCAACGGGCTTCGCCAAGAACAGGCAGAGGCTAAAGGGGCTGACTGAATCCATAAGACCGTAAGACACAGGAGCAGAATTAGTCCATTCAGCCCATCGAGTCTGCTCTGTCATGCTGATCCCGAATCCCACTCACCCCCATACATCTGCCTTCTCACTATATCCTTTGATGCTCCGACCAATCAGGAAATGATCAACTTTCGCTTTATGTATACCGACAGACTTGGCCTCCACCGCAGTCTGTGGCACAGCATTCCATAGATTCATTACTCTCTGACAAAAAAAATTCCTCCTTATCTCTGTTATAAAAGTTTACCCCTCAACTTTAAGGCTGTGCCCTCTAGTTCCGGACACCCCTACCAGAGGAAACATCCTCTCCACATCCACCCTATCCAGTCCTTTCAAAATACAGTAGGTTTCACCAACATTCTTGTAAATTCAAGTGAGTACAGGCTCAAAGCTGCCAAATGCTCCTCATATGTTAACCCCTTCGTTCCCCGAATTATCCTTGGGGACTTCTCCAATAACAATATATCTTTTCAGAGATATGGGGCCCAAAACTATTGACAATACTCCAACTGCAACCTGATTAGTGCCTTATAAAGCCTCAGCATTATCTCCTTGCTTTTATATTCTACTCTGCTTGAAATGAATACATTCATTACATTTGCCTTCACAAGTAAATTAACCTTTTGGGAGTCTTGCACAAGGTCTCCTAAGTCCCTCTGCACGTCTGATGTTTGAACCTTCTCCCCATTTAGATAATAGTCTGCACTATTGTTCCTTTTACCAAAATGCATGATTGTACATTTCCCAACACTGTATTCCATCTGCCACTTTTTTTACCCATTCTTCCAATTTGTCTCGGTCCTAATGCAATCACATTGCTTCCTCAGCACTACCTACAGCCTCCAACTATCTCTGTATCATCCGCAAACTTTGTAACAAAGCCATCAATTCCACTATCTAAACCAATGACAAACAATGTGAAAAGTAGTGGTCCCAATACTGACCCCTGAGGAACACCACTAGTCACTGGCAGCCAACCACAAATGGCCCCCTTTATTCCCTTTTGTTGCCTCCTGCCTGTCAGCCAGTCCTCTTTCCATTCCAGTATCTTTCCTGTAACACTATAGGATTTTATCTTGTTAAGCAACCTCATGTGTGGCACCTTATCAAACGCCTTCTGAAAAGCTAAGTAAATGACATCCACTGCCTCTCCTTTGTCCACCTTGCTTGTTACTTCCTTGAAGAACTCTAACAGATTTTCCAACTTTGACTTATTTTATCATTAGTCTTCAAGTGACTCAAAATCTCATCCTTAATAATAGATTCCAACACTTTCCCAACCACTGAGATTAGGCTAACCAGCCTATAATTTGCTTTCTTTTGCCTTTCTCCCTTCTTAAAGAGTGTCTACTGTCTTTGGATACTGTTGGGGGTGATGACCAGAGGAAAGTCACAGTGATTCGGTCTCTGGCACTGAGTCTGTCTCTGTGACCTAGAAAGGAGGAGGAACACTGTGGAGATAGGGGATTCATCATTTAGGGGAAGGGACCACTGGAAACTGATGCTGGCAAAGTAGTTATGGGGGGGAGAAAGAAATGGCTGATGAACTTAATGGCACTTTGCATCTGTCTTCACTGTGGAAAGAACTAGCAGTGTGCCAGAGATCCGAGAGTGTCAGGGAGCAGGAGTGAGAGCCATTGCTATTACAAAGGAAAAAGTGCTAGGCAAACTCAAAGGTCTTAAGGTGGATAAGTTACCTGGACCAGATGGACTACATCCTGGAGTCCTGAGAGAGGTTGCTGAAGTGATAACTTATGCATTGGTTATGATCTTTCTAGAATCATTTGATTCTGGCATGGTCCTGGAGGACTAGAAATTTGCAAAATGTCACTCCTCTCTATAAGAAGGGAGGAAGGCAAAAGAAAGGAAATTATAGGCCAGTTAGTCTAACCTCAATGGTTAGGAAAATATGAGTCTACTATTATGAATGAGGTTTTGGGATACTTGGAGACTAATGATAAAATAAGTCAAAATCAGCATGGCCTTTTAGAGCAGCTCATGGTTGAACCCACTAGTGGATCAGCCATTCTGGACTGGATGTTGTGCAATGAACCAGAATTGATTATAGAGCTTAAGGTAAAAGAACCCTTAGAGAAGGTGATCATAATATGATCAAATTCACCCTGACATTTGAGAAAGAGAAGCTAAAGTGAGAACAATCAGTATGATAGTGGAGTAAAGAGAATAACAGAGGCATGAGAGAGGAGTTGATCAGAATTGACTGGAAAAGAACACTAGCAGAGATGATGGCAGAGCAGCAATGGCTGGAATTTCTGGAAGCATTTCGGAAGGCAGAGGGTATATACATCCCAAAGAGGAAGAACTACTCTAAAGGCAAGATGACACAACCGTGGCTAATAAAAGAAGTCAAACCAAACATAAAAGCCAAAGAGAGGTCTTAAATAATAGAGCAAAAATTTGAGGGAAGTTGGAGGATTGGGAAGCTTTTAAAAACCCATCAGAAGGAACTAAAAAGTCATTAAGGTAAAGATGGAAATGAAAGTAAGCTAGCCACAATATTGAAGAGAATACCAAAAGCTTCTTCAGATACATAAAGTGTATCATAAAGTGTATTCTGGAATGGTTTCGGAAGACTGGAAAATTGCAAATGTCACTCCACTCTTTAAGAAGGCAAAGAGGCAACAGAAAGGAAACTATAGGCCAGTAAGTCTGACCTCATGGTTGAGAAGCTGTTGGGAGTTGATTATTAAGGATGAGGTTTCAGGGTTCCTGGAGGCACATGATGAAATTGACTGTATTCAGCATAGTTTCCTCAAGGTAAAGTCTTGCCTGACAAATCTGTTGGAATTCATTGAAGAACTAACAAGCAGGATAGACAGGCAGGCAGAGAATCGGTTGATGTTGTGTACTTGGATTTTCAGAAGGCAAAGTGCCACACATGAGGCTGCTTAACAAGCTAAGGGCTTATGGTATTAAAGGAAAGATTCCAGCATGGATACAACAGTAGCTGACTGGCAAGAGGCAAAAAGTGGGAATAAAGGGAGCCTTTTCTGGCTGGCTGCTGGTGATAGATAGATAGATAGATACTTTATTCATCCCCATGGGGAAATTCAACATTTTTTCCAATGTCCCATACACTTATTGTAGCAAAACTAATTACATACAATACTTAACTCAGTAAAAATATGATATGCATCTAAAGTCACCCTCTCAAAAAGCATTAATAAATAGCTTTTAAAAAGTTCTTAAATACATTGAATGGTAACAAGCTCAGTCCTAACCCCGGCACTTTAACATATCTTACTCCTGGCGGTTGAGTTGGTTTGATGTGGTGTTCTACAGGGGTTTGTGTTGGGCCCTATTCTTTTCACATTGTGCAGGATTCCCTAAAGGTCAATTTGCAGGTTGAGTCAGCAGTGAGGAAGGCAAAAGCAGCAGAATTAAAATGGGTGGCCAATGGGAATGGGAAGTGGGATTAAAATGGGTGGCCAATGGGAATGGGAAGTGGGATTAAAATGGGTGGCCAATGATCTCTTTTCCATTGATGCTGCCTGGCCTGCTGAGTTCCTCCAGCACTTTGTGTGTGTTGCTCGGATTTCCAGCATCTGCAGATTTTCTCGTTTGTGAAAGATCCTTGATTAGGTTGTAGAAAGAAGGCAGAAGAATGGGGTTGAGAGGGAGAATAAATCAGACATGATGGAATGGTGGAGCAGACTCACTGGGTCAAATGACCTAATTCTGTTCCTATCATGGTGTCAATGCAAAGACAGACTCCTTCAGTATGTCCTGTCATAATACCCAGCTTTGCCCTCTGACTGTGCCTCCCACTTGCCTCTTCACACAGGCCCACCTGAGCTGAGGGAAAAGCTGACCTGGGTGATACAGACACTGCAGGGTCCTCTAGACTCAGAACCCAGCTCCAAATAAGCAAATCAGAGCTGCAATATCTGTTCTTTAAAATGCGGGACACCATGGTAGCGTAGTGCTTAGTAGGAGGAAATCATAGCTCAGGGAATCGGAGTTCAAATACACCGCCTTCTTAAAGGAGTTTGTTTGTTCTCCTTGTGCCCGCGTGGGTTTCCTCCAAGTGCTCCAGTTTCCTCCTACAGTCCAAAGATGTACCAGTTACCAGCTGGTCATTGTGAATTGTCCCATGATTAGGCTAGGGTTGCCAGGCAGCATGGCAGAAATGCCAGTTCCACACTGTACCTCTAAATAAATAAGTAGGGACTTTGAATGGCCTCTGCTGATCCCTGTTCCAGCCCAGTGATCAGCCTCTGTGAAGCACTGATCCAGCAAAGTGAACGACCTCTGGTGATCCCCGTTCCAGCCCACTGAACAGTTGCTAGTAACCACTGTTCTGAAGGCCTCTGGTGACCACCGTTCTGACCCAGTGAACCGTCTCTAGTGACCACACTGTTCTGACCCTGTGAACGGTCACTATTGACCACGATCCGGCCCAGTGTCCCTTAATTGCAGGTTTTTTCTGGAATTTCACATTTAATGCCTGTGTGTCCACACTGACTCTCCCCCACACATTCCTGGGATGACTGATGTGCCTTTATGTTCACTACACCCCCATAGTAGATTCACCCTCCCTTCAGATCTAAATGGAACCCTTGTGATGAAAGGTCATAGATGCAGTTTGAATTTGCACCCCTGCTCACTGATCTGCTGACAGCCTTGGTATTCACTTCCCACGCCTATCTGAGGTTACTGATAGATTGGGAAGGGTTGGGTGAGGGACACCACGGATACTGGCGTGTGTATCAACATAGTCTCTGCTGTAGGAACTCGACCGTGTCTGATGCAAGGCTGTGACCCAAAACATCAAGAGCTCCTCCCCCCGAAGATACTGCTTGAGGTTCCCCGGGGAGGGAGTCCGTGTGGGAGAGGAACAAAGACATTCCCACGTGCCATAGAAGAAAGATGGCAGATAGTCATTTGGGCACCTGGACTATCACTGCTCTAGGCCCAATTTCTAGTCTCGTCACAAGGGACAGCGCGCCATTTACTCTTCACCAGTCAGGCATCTGGGCTGTTACGCCACAGTTGTACGGGACAGACTGATGAAGTGACACATGGAGTGGTGGGTAGGAAGACAGTCAATAAGCCCTAAAAAGTGCAGAACCTTTTATGAGACTCGAGGGTTTAGATTGGATAAGCTGAGGTTTCATACCTTGGATCAAAGGAAACTGAGAGGTGGTCTTATACAGCAGCCCAGAGAGGGAGAACACATGGAGACTTTATTCAATAACTGGGGAATCCAGAATCAGGGGCCATGGCTTTACACTCCCCATCCACCAACAATCATTTCACCCAATCCACTGACATGTGATGGGCGGGGGGGGGGGGGGGGGGGAGCTGAGTGGAGCTGACACATGGGCATTTCCACCCCACAGAGACAGGCAGAGCTTGGAGCCAGACGGGGCAGAGTTGTTTGCACAGGGAGAACACGAGTGTTGGTGCAGGGGAATGGTGTGAGGACGAGTCCCTGATGTGATGGTTCTGTGAGGGGGGTGTGATGGTGGATGGGAGTGCATCGATGGATGGGAACTGTGTGAAGACACGCTGTTGTGCCCATCCTGTGTCTGTTGAGACGGGGGGGGGGGGGTGGGTGATTATGGTGGAGATGAAGCACGGGATTAGAAATTGTCTAGGGGGTGAAGGGACAGAAACCAAGAGGTTACTGCATCACACAGCCTTGCCCCCATAACCTAACCTCACTACAGTAAGGTAGAGTCCTGTCAAGCTGTCGATAACACGAGCTATAGCCCAATAAAGCCACCTGCTACATGGGGGCAGAGTCCAGTAACAGGTCACTTGTTTCAATCTGTGTTAGTTTGAAATTCTCTCCTGTATCAATGTCACACTGCACTGATAAATCCTGGAAATCTACCTCACTGGACTAATGTGCCAAAACAGGCTCCAAAGACTGGAGCCATGACCAGTAACTGTCTTCTAATGTACAAAGATACAGACTGCCAGGTACGAGATTCATTTTATTTAGAGATACAACACAGTACAGGCCCTTCCGGCTCAATCAACCTGCACTGCCCAAATCCAACCACATGACCAGTTAGCCTATAAACCGGTATGTCTTTGTAATGTGGGAGGACCCAGAGGAAACCCCCACAGTAATGGGGTGCATGAACAAACTCCTTAC
Organism: Hemitrygon akajei; assembly: GCF_048418815.1. NCBI lineage: Eukaryota > Metazoa > Chordata > Chondrichthyes > Myliobatiformes > Dasyatidae > Hemitrygon > Hemitrygon akajei. The sequence goes on along the minus strand of NC_133127.1, from coordinate 1,349,476 downwards.
AGACAGCAATGGGAATTGATCCTGGGGCACTGGTGCTGTAACAGTATTACACTAAGCACAGTGCCCACATGCCCCAGTCCAGTAACATTCAGTCTACTTGACCAAAGTACGGAGTTGTAATGGAACGGGTCTTACCTGAGCCCCAAAGCATCCGGCACTGCTCCTGGTGAGACTGGCACATTCCGTTGTAACAGTAGGCGTGGCCGTGCTCACAGCTGGAGCCGTCTGCTCGGTAAACATTGGAAGGACAGAATGCCGACGCTCCTGTGCAGTATTCTGGGAGGTCACACGATCCTGCAGCCCTGCGGCACACCGTCCCGGCTGACTTTAACTGCAGTATTTGATTAGAAATTACTTCCAACGTTCCTCTTTAATCAACACATTATAACAGCGGAGAAATCTCACATCACAAACTGCTATTGAATCCCCCACCCCCTCCCGCAATCGCATCAGGGTAACGCAATAGAGTTCCCTGAAAATGCCATCACAAATGGGCAGAGCGATGTGGAAGCTGTTCAGCCTTCATCAGTGAGTGCAGAGACACACACAAAATGCTGGAGGAGCTCAGCAGGCCAGGTGAGGTGTTGCACCTCGGTAGGACCAACCAGGGTAGGTCTCACACAGTGAATGGTAGGGCACTGAGGCGTGTGGTAGAGCAAAGGTCCATAATTCATTCTAAGTGGTGTCACAAGCAGATAAGGTCATGAGGAGAGCTTTTGGCACACTGGCCTTCATTAATCAATACAGGTGGCCCCCGTTTTTTGAACGTTCGCTTTAAGACAGCTCGCTGTTACAAAAGACCTACATTAGTACCTGTTTTCGCTAACCAAAGAAGATTTTCGCTTTTAAGAAAAAAGACGCCCGCTTTATATGTGTGTTTACCCCAAGAAAAACTACCATGACTGTGAAGCCTTGTGTGGGCAGTTGTGTGCGCATGCATGTACGTGCCAAATTTTTTTCTCCAAATCGATTTTGGCTCGCTGTCTTCCTGATTTTGATTTTGACATACAATATTTCTACTTTATATAGCTGTGTATTTATCATCATACCTGATTTTACTATATGTTCATGTTATTTTAGGTTTTATGTGCTATTTGGTATGATTTGGTAGGTTAATTTTTTGGGTCTGGGAATGCTCAAAAATTTTTCCCATATAAATTAATGCTAATTGCTTCTTTGCTTTATGACATTTCGGCTTACAAACAGTTTCATAGGAACCCTCTACCTTCAGATAGCAGGGGAAACCCGTATACAGGAGATGGGATGTTATTTTGAAGTTGTATAAGATATTGCTGAGGCCTGATTTGGAGTATTGTGTGCAGTTCTGGTCACCTACCTACAGGGAAGATATAAACAAGGTTGAAAAAGTACAGAGAAACATTTACAAGGACGTTGCTGGTCTGAAGGACTTGAGTTATATGATAAGAACGAATAGGTTAGCACTTTATTCCTTGGAGTATAGAAAATTGAGGGGAGATTTGATAGAGGTTTACAAAATTATGAGGGTTTTATGGGGTAAATGCAAGCAGGCTTTTTTCACTGAGGTTGAGAAGGCATGGATTAGACCATAAGGTATAGGAGCAGAATTAGGTGATTCTCACCATATCCTTTGAAGCCCTGACTGATAAGGAAGTGATCAACTTCCACCTTAAATGCATCCACAGACTTGGCATCCACAGCTCTGTGACAGAGCAATCCACAGACTCACCACTCTCTGTCTAACAAAAAACCCTCCTTACCTCTTTTGAGGGGTCGCCCCTCAACTTATGTAGATAAGTCTACAAGTGGACAGGCTGTACTTGATCTGGTATTGGGAAATGAACCTTGCCAGGTCTCTTAGTGGGAGAGCATTTTGGAGATAGTGATCACAATTCTATCTCCTTTACCATAGCATTGGAGAGGGATAGGAACAGACAAGTTAAGGAAACGTTTAACTGGAGTAAGGGGAAATATGAGGCTATCAGGCAGGAACTTGGAAGCATAAATTGGAAGCAGATGTTTTCAGGGAAACGTACAGAAGAAATGTGGCAAATGTTCAGGGGATATTTGTGTGGGGTTCTGCATAGGTACGTTCCAATGAGACAGGGAAAGGATGGTAGGGTATGGGAACCGTTGTGTACAAAGGCTATTTTAAATCTAGTCAAGAAGAAAAAGAAAAGCTTACGAAAGGTTCAAGAAACTAGATAATGATAGAGATCTAGAAGATTATAAGGCTAGCAGGAAGGAGCTTGAGAATGAAATTAGGAGAGCCAGAAGGGGCCATGAGATGGCCTTGGTGGGCAGGATTAAGGAAAACCCCAAAGCATTCTACAAGTATGTGTAGAGTAAGAGGATAAGGTGTGAGAGAACAGGACCAATCAAGGGTGTATGGAACTGGAGGAGATAGCTCAGTGGTTGGTAAGTTGATGGAGAAGATCCTGAGAGGCAGGATTTATGAACATTTGGAGAGGCAGAATATGATTAGGAATAGTCAGCATGGCTTTGTTAAAGGCAGGTCATGCCTTACGAGCTTGATTGAATTTTTTGAGGATGTGACTAAACACTTTGATGAAGGTAGACCAGTAACCATGTAACCATATAACAATTACAGCACAGAAACAGACCATCTCGGCCCTTCTAGTCCGTGCCAAACGCTTACTCTCACCTAGTCCAACCTACCAGTACTCAGCCTATAACCCTCCATTCCTTTCCTGTCCATATACCTATCCAATTTTTTTTTAAATGACAAAATCGAACCTGCCTCTACCACTTCTACTGGAAGCTCGTTCCACAAAGCTACCACTCTCTGAGTAAAGAAGTTCCCCCTCGTGTTACCCCTAAACTTTTGCCCCTTAACTCTCAACTCATGTCCTCTTGTTTGAATCTCCACTACTCTCAATGGAAAAAGCCTATCTACGTCAACTCTATCTATCCCCCTCATAATTTTAAATACCTCTATCAAGTCCCCCCTCAACCTCCTACGCTCCAAAGAATAAAGACCTAACTTGTTCAACCTTTCTCTGTAACTTAGGTGCTGAAACCCAGGTAACATTCTAGTAAATCTCCTCTGTACTCTCTCTATTTTGTTGACATGACGAGAGGCTTGTCATGAGGCATATCAAGACCCCGCTGCCCGTCACTGGACACCCTGCAGTTTGCGTACTGTCCCAACCACTCAACAGACGACGCCATTGCCACCACCCTCCACCTGGCCCTAACCCACCTGGACAAAAAAGACATATACGTTCAGATGCTGTTCATAGACTTCAGTTCAGCATTCAACACAATCATCCCTCAGAAACTGATTGGAAAGCTGAGCCTACTGGGCCTGAACATCTCCCTCTGCAACTGGATCCTAGACTTCCTGACTGGGAGACCTCAGTCAGTCCGGATCGGGAGCAGCATCTCCAACACCATCACACTGAGCATGGGGGCCCCCCAGGGCTGTGTGCTCAGCCCACTGCTGTTCACTCTGCTGACCCACAACTGTGCTGCAACACACAGCTTGAACTACATCATCAAGTTCACCGATGACACGACCGTGGTGGGTCTCATCAGCAAGAACGACAAGACAGCTTACAGAGAGGGGGTGCAGCAGCTAACAGACTGGTGCAGAGCCAACAATCTGTTTCTGAATGTGAACAAAACAAAAGAGATGGTTGTTGACTTCAGGAGGGCATGGAGCGACCACTCCCCGCTGAACATCAACGGCTCCTTGGTAGAGATCGTTAAGAGCACCAGATTTCTTGGTGTCCACCTGGCAGAGAATCTCACCTGGTCCCTCAACACCAGCTCCGTAGCAAAGAAAGCACAGCAGCGTCTCTACTTTCTGCGAAGGCTGAGTAAAGTCCACCTCCCACCCCCCCCATCCTCATCACATTTATACAGGGGTTGTATTGAGAGCATCCTGAGCAGCTGCATCACTGCCTGGTTCGGAAATTGCACCATCTCGGATCACAAGACCCTGCAACGGATAGTGAGGTCAGCTGAGAAGATCATCGGGGTCTCTCTTCCCGCCATCACGGATATTTACATTTTACGCTGCATCCGCAAAGCAAACAGCTTTATGAAGGACCCCACGCACCCCTCATACAATCTCTTCTCCCTCCTGCCGTCTGTGAAAAGGCTCCAAAGCATTCAGGCTCTCACGGCCAGACTATGTAACAGCTTCTTCCCCCAAGCTATCAGACTCCTCAATACCCAGAGCCTGGACTGTCACCTTGCCCTATTGTCCTATTTATTATTTATTGTAATGCCTGCACTGTTTTTGTGCACTTTATGCAGCCCTGTGTAGGTCTGTAGACTAGTGTAGCTTTCTCTGTGTTGTTTTTTTACATAGTTCAGTCTAGTTTTTGTACTGTGTCATGTAACACCATGGTCCTGGAAAACGTTGTCTCATTTTTACTAAGTACTGTACCAGCGGTTATGGTCAAAATGACAATAAAAGTGACTTGACTTGACTTGATCTTTCCTATAATTCGGTGACCAGAACTGCATACAATACTCCAAATTTGGCCGCACCAATGCCTTGTACAGTTTTAACATTACATCCTAACTCCTATACTCAATGCTCTGATTTATAAAGGCCAGCATACCAAAAGCTTTCTTCACTACCCTATCCACATGAGATTCCACCTTCAGGGAACTATGCACCATTATTCCTAGATCACTCTGTTGTACTGCATTCTTCAATGCCCTACCATTTACCATGTATGTCCTATTTGGATTATTCCTACCAAAATGTAGCACCTCACACTTATCAGCATTAAACTCCATCTGCCATTGTTCAGCCCACTCTTCTAACTGGCCTAAATCTCTCTGCAAGCATTGAAAACCTACTTCATTGCATAATCTTCCTACTGCCAGCCTCACTAACATGTGGCACGGGTAGCAATCTCGAGATCACAACCCTGAAGGGCCTGCCCTTTCACTTAGCATCCAACTCCCTGAACTCACAGGCTGTTCACCCACTTACTCAATAGGTTTCAAAAGGTAGGTACTTAAGAATGCTAAGGACTCGATCTGAGAAATCCTGGACCCTGGCACCTGGGAGGCAATATACCATCCAGGAATCTTGTTGTTATTTACAGAACTTCCTTTCTGTTTCTCTAAGTAATGAATCCCCTATCACCACAGCGTGCTTCTTTCCCCACCCTCCACCGCCCCCACCTCCCCTCTGAGTCAGAGTCAGACTCACTGACCACATTGACTTCCTACTAGGTCATCTCCACCAACAGTATCCAAAATGATATACCTGTTGTTGAGGGGGATAGGTCTCTGCACTGACTCCTAACCCCTTTCCCCTTCATGAATGTACCCAGTTTCCTGTGTCCTGCACCTTGGGTATAACTATCTCTCTATATGTCCAATCTATCACCCCCTTAGCCTCCCGAATGATCTGCAGTTCATCCAGCTCCAACTCCTTAAGATGGAGTGTTAGAAGCTGCAGCTGGATGCACTTCTCACAGTTGTAGTCATCAGGGACAGTGGATGCTCCCTGCCTTCCCACATCCCACAAGAGGAGCATTCAACCATCCTGCCTGGCATCTCTACTGTCCTAGCTGAGCAGATATAAAGAAGGAAAACTAATAAACTGCGGGGGAAGCAAAAAATCTATCTGCAACTTTTTTTTTAACCTTCTCTGACTGAAGCCTCAACATCTCCACTCTGACTCTGACCACTCCAACAACGGCAATTACGACAATGGCCACTCCACTTGCCCCTGCCTTACTTTAATTTGTTCTTGCTAATCAATCCTGAACGCTGATTGTGTGCTGCTCAAAGCTCCAAACTACCGCGAGTCACTGAATCAGCAAACCTAAGCGAACTATGTCTTCACACACAAAATGTCCGCAGGCCAGGCACCATCTATGAAGGAAAGTATGGTTGATGTTTCGGACTGAAACCCTTCGGCAGGACTGGAGAAAAAAGCTGAGTAGATGTAAAAGATGGGGGGAGAGGGAGAGAGAAACACCCCCAGTGATAGGTGAAACCTGGAGTGGGAGGGATGAAGTAAAGAGTTGGGAAGTTGATTGGTGAAAGACAGATGGAAGAAAGAAAAGGGGGAGGAGCACCAAAGGGAGGTGATGGGCAGGCAAGGTGAGAGAGGGAAAAGGGGATGGGGAATGGGGTGGGGGACATTCTTTATGCCATCAGGTTGGAGGCTCCCAGTGTGGCCTCCTGTACATAGGTGAGACTCGACATATATTGGGAGACAGCTTTGCCGAGCATGCATGCCAGAACAAGTGGCCACCCATTTTAATTCCACTTCCCATTCCCATATGTCCATCCATGGCCTCCTGTCGTGATGAGGCCACACTCAGGATGGAGGAACAATGCCTTATATTTCATTTGGACAGGCTCCAACCTGATGGTATGAACACTGATTTCTCAAACTTCCGGTAGTGAACCCACCCCTCAGCAATCAACTTCCCAGCTCTTTACTTCATCCCTCCCCCTCCAGGTTTCACCTGTCCCCTGGTGTTTCTCTCTCCCCTCCCCCCACCTTTTAAATCTACTCCTCAGCTATTTCCTCCAGTTCTGCCGAAGGGTTTCAGCCCAAAATGTCGACTGTACAGGACTCTGGTCTGCTCAGTCCCTCCAACATTTTGTGTGTGCTGCTTAATTCACTGGCCATCATAAATCAATGTTTTGAGTGCTGAAAATTGGATGTTATCTTGAAGCTGTATAAAAATTCTGAGGGGTATAAATAGGGTAAATACAAGCAGGCTTTTTCCACTGAGGTTAAATGGGACTACAACCAGAGGTCACATGTTAAGGGTGAAAATTGAGAAGTTTAAGGGGAGTATGAGGGGAAATTTCTTCACTCAGAGGGTTGTGAGAGTTTGAAACAAGCTGCCAGCACAAGTGGTGCATGTAAGCTTAATTTCAATGTTTAAACAAAGTTTGGATATGTACATGGATGGGAGGGGCATGGACGGCCATGGTCCTGGTGCAAGTTGATGGGAGTAGGTGCTTTAAATGGTTCAGCATGGACTAGATGGGCCAAAGGGCCTGTTTCTGTGCTGTACCTTTCTGTGAATCTACGACTCTATAACTGGGGTAAAGTCAATTCTACAGAGTGAAAAAGTATTTTGGCAAGAGGGAACTGCATGAAGGTGAATCTGTCTCATGATTGGGGAAGCAATTAAAGTTGAAATAGAGACAGGCCAGGGGTTCAGTAAGCTCTTACCTACCACCCCGTGCATGCTGAACAAACAGTGAAGAGAGGTTTATGACAGATATCCTGAAGCATGGCAATGCAGGGGTTAAAGTGATGGTTAACATGACAGAGAACAATGACTGAGAAGAGCGGCTGAGTCATGTGTAACAAGACATGGGATGTCTGGATCAGATCAGACAAAACCACAGCTGAGGAAGGATGGCTGAAGCTCCAAGTCACTTTTGGCAGGAGGCCATTTGACCCCCTGCCTCTTTCCCTGCAATGTATGGATCTATTTCTTTTAGAGCAATGACTCCCTTTTAGTGCTACGCAAGAACCATAAGATCATAAAGCAAAGGAGTAGAATTAGGCCATTCAGTCTATTCGGTCATGGCTGATCCCAGATCCTGCTCAACCCCGTACACCTGCCTTCTCACCATATCCTTTGTTGCCCTGACCGATCAGGAAATGATCAATCTGCCTTAAATATACCCACGGACTTCACCTACCCTGCAGTCTGTGGCAGAGTATTCAACAGATTCACTTCTCTCTGGCTAAAAAAATTCCTCCTTGCCCCTGTTCCAAAAAGTCACCTTTTGCCAAGCACAAGCGCTGCCAAGTCATTTCCATTTCCCTCTGCACAGCAGCATGCTGCATTTTAAAAATAATAACCTGCTTTTCCCAAGTCCCTCTGCACAGCAGCACGCTGCATTTTAAAAATAATAACCTGCTTTTCCATTTCCCTCTGCACAGCAGCACGCTGCATTTTAAAAATAATAACCTGCTTTTCCATTTCCCTCTGCACAGCAGCACGCTGCATTTTAAAAATAATAACCTGCTTTTCCCAAGTCCCTCTGCACAGCAGCACGCTGCATTTTAAAAATAATAACCTGCTTTTCCCAAGTCCCTCTGCACAGCAGCACGCTGCATTTTAAAAATAATAACCTGCTTTTCCCAAGTCCCTCTGCACAGCAGCACGCTGCATTTTAAAAATAATAACCTGCTTTTCCATTTCCCTCTGCACAGCAGCACGCTGCATTTTAAAAATAATAACCTGCTTTTCCCAAGTCCCTCTGCACAGCAGCACGCTGCATTTTAAAAATAATAACCTGCTTTTCCCAAGTCCCTCTGCACAGCAGCACGCTGCATTTTAAAAATAATAACCTGCTTTTCCATTTCCCTCTGCACAGCAGCACGCTGCATTTTAAAAATAATAACCTGCTTTTCCCAAGTCCCTCTGCACAGCAGCACGCTGCATTTTAAAAATAATAACCTGCTTTTCCATTTCCCTCTGCACAGCAGCACGCTGCATTTTAAAAATAATAACCTGCTTTTCCATTTCCCTCTGCACAGCAGCACGCTGCATTTTAAAAATAATAACCTGCTTTTCCATTTCCCTCTGCACAGCAGCACGCTGCATTTTAAAAATAATAACCTGCTTTTCCCAAGTCCCTCTGCACAGCAGCACGCTGCATTTTAAAAATAATAACCTGCTTTTCCCAAGTCCCTCTGCACAGCAGCACGCTGCATTTTAAAAATAATAACCTGCTTTTCCATTTCCCTCTGCACAGCAGCACGCTGCATTTTAAAAATAATAACCTGCTTTTCCCAAGTCCCTCTGCACAGCAGCACGCTGCATTTTAAAAATAATAACCTGCTTTTCCCAAGTCCCTCTGCACAGCAGCACGCTGCATTTTAAAAATAATAACCTGCTTTTCCCAAGTCCCTCTGCACAGCAGCATGCTGCATTTTAAAAATAATAACCTGCTTTTCCCAAGTCCCTCTGCACAGCAGCATGCTGCATTTTAAAAATAATAACCTGCTTTTCCATTTCCCTCTGCACAGCAGCATGCTGCATTTTAAAAATAATAACCTGCTTTTCCCAAGTCCCTCTGCACAGCAGCATGCTGCATTTTAAAAATAATAACCTGCTTTTCCATTTCCCTCTGCACAGCAGCACGCTGCATTTTAAAAATAATAACCTGCTTTTCCCAAGTCCCTCTGCACAGCAGCATGCTGCATTTTAAAAATAATAACCTGCTTTTCCCAAGTCCCTCTGCACAGCAGCATGCTGCATTTTAAAAATAATAACCTGCTTTTCCATTTCCCTCTGCACAGCAGCACGCTGCATTTTAAAAATAATAACCTGCTTTTCCCAAGTCCCTCTGCACAGCAGCATGCTGCATTTTAAAAATAATAACCTGCTTTTCCATTTCCCTCTGCACAGCAGCATGCTGCATTTTAAAAATAATAACCTGCTTTTCCCAAGTCCCTCTGCACAGCAGCATGCTGCATTTTAAAAATAATAACCTGCTTTTCCCAAGTCCCTCTGCACAGCAGCATGCTGCATTTTAAAAATAATAACCTGCTTTTCCCAAGTCCCTCTGCACAGCAGCATGCTGCATTTTAAAAATAATAACCTGCTTTTCCCAAGTCCCTCTGCACAGCAGCATGCTGCATTTTAAAAATAATAACCTGCTTTTCCCAAGTCCCTCTGCACAGCAGCATGCTGCATTTTAAAAATAATAACCTGCTTTTCCCAAGTCCCTCTGCACAGCAGCACGCTGCATTTTAAAAATAATAACCTGCTTTTCCATTTCCCTCTGCACAGCAGCACGCTGCATTTTAAAAATAATAACCTGCTTTTCCATTTCCCTCTGCACAGCAGCATGCTGCATTTTAAAAATAATAACCTGCTTTTCCCAAGTCCCTCTGCACAGCAGCATGCTGCATTTTAAAAATAATAACCTGCTTTTCCCAAGTCCCTCTGCACAGCAGCATGCTGCATTTTAAAAATAATAACCTGCTTTTCCATTTCCCTCTGCACAGCAGCACGCTGCATTTTAAAAATAATAACCTGCTTTTCCCAAGTCCCTCTGCACAGCAGCATGCTGCATTTTAAAAATAATAACCTGCTTTTCCATTTCCCTCTGCACAGCAGCATGCTGCATTTTAAAAATAATAACCTGCTTTTCCCAAGTCCCTCTGCACAGCAGCATGCTGCATTTTAAAAATAATAACCTGCTTTTCCCAAGTCCCTCTGCACAGCAGCATGCTGCATTTTAAAAATAATAACCTGCTTTTCCCAAGTCCCTCTGCACAGCAGCATGCTGCATTTTAAAAATAATAACCTGCTTTTCCCAAGTCCCTCTGCACAGCAGCATGCTGCATTTTAAAAATAATAACCTGCTTTTCCCAAGTCCCTCTGCACAGCAGCACGCTGCATTTTAAAAATAATAACCTGCTTTTCCATTTCCCTCTGCACAGCAGCACGCTGCATTTTAAAAATAATAACCTGCTTTTCCATTTCCCTCTGCACAGCAGCATGCTGCATTTTAAAAATAATAACCTGCTTTTCCCAAGTCCCTCTGCACAGCAGCATGCTGCATTTTAAAAATAATAACCTGCTTTTCCATTTCCCTCTGCACAGCAGCATGCTGCATTTTAAAAATAATAACCTGCTTTTCCATTTCCCTCTGCACAGCAGCATGCTGCATTTTAAAAATAATAACCTGCTTTTCCCAAGTCCCTCTGCACAGCAGCATGCTGCATTTTAAAAATAATAACCTGCTTTTCCATTTCCCTCTGCACAGCAGCACGCTGCATTTTAAAAATAATAACCTGCTTTTCCATTTCCCTCTGCACAGCAGCATGCTGCATTTTAAAAATAATAACCTGCTTTTCCCAAGTCCCTCTGCACAGCAGCACGCTGCATTTTAAAAATAATAACCTGCTTTTCCCAAGTCCCTCTGCACAGCAGCATGCTGCATTTTAAAAATAATAACCTGCTTTTCCATTTCCCTCTGCACAGCAGCATGCTGCATTTTAAAAATAATAACCTGCTTTTCCCAAGTCCCTCTGCACAGCAGCATGCTGCATTTTAAAAATAATAACCTGCTTTTCCATTTCCCTCTGCACAGCAGCACGCTGCATTTTAAAAATAATAACCTGCTTTTCCCAAGTCCCTCTGCACAGCAGCACGCTGCATTTTAAAAATAATAACCTGCTTTTCCATTTCCCTCTGCACAGCAGCACGCTGCATTTTAAAAATAATAACCTGCTTTTCCATTTCCCTTCCAAAGTGGATGACCTTGCATTTACCAACATTGTACTCCATCTGCCAAACCCTTGCCCACTCACTTAGCCTATCTATATCTCTCGGCAGACTCGCTGTAACTTTCGCACAGTTTGCTTTTCCACTCAATTTAGTATCATCAGCAAACTTTGATGCACTACACTCGGTTCCCTCTTCCAGATTGTTAATGTATATCATGAACAGTTGTGATCCCAGCACCAACCCCTGTGACACACCGCTCCCCACGGATTCCCAACCAGATTAACACCCATGTATCCCAACTCTCTGCTTTCTATTAATTAACCAATCCTCTATCCATGCTAATACATCACCCCAACTCTATGCATCCTTATCTTATGGATAAGCCTTTTATGCAACAGCTTATCAATGGCCTTCTGGAAATCCAAGTAAATAACGTCCATCTGTTCCCCTCTATCCTTTGTGTTCATTATATCTTCGATGAACTCCAGAAAGTTTGTCAAACAGGACTTGCTTTGCTGAATACCCGCTGCGTCTGCCTGATGGATCCATTTCTTTCCAGATGCCTCACTATTTCTTCTTTAGCGATGGCTTCAAGCATTTTCCCAACTACAGATGTTAAACTAACTGGCCTATAGTTACCTGCCTTTTGCCTGCATCCTTTTTTGATCAGTGGCGTGACATTTGCTGCCTTCCAATCTGCCAGGACTGGCACAGAGTCCAGAGAATTTTGGTAAATCATCACCAAAGCCTCCACTATAACTTCTGCCATTTCTTTCAGTGCCCTGGGATTCATTCCATCAGGACCAGGGGACTTACCTGTCTACAGACCCACAAGTTTGCTCAATACTACCTCTTTAGTGATAGCTATTGTATCGAGGTCCTCACCTCCCATCGCATCCATAACATCTCTCTTTGCTGTGCAGACAGATTATTCAGATAATAGTCTGCACTAGTGTTCCTTTTATCAAAATGCATTAGCATGTATTTCCCAACACTGTATTCCACCTGCACTTTTTTCCCCGTTCTTCCAACTTGTCTAAGTCCTGCTACAATCACATTGCTTCCTCAGCACTACCTACCCCTCCACCTATCTTTGTATCATTCGCAAACTTTGCCACAAAGCCAGCAATGTCCCCTTGGATCCCATGCCTCCTTACTTTCTCAATAAGCCTTGTCAAATGCCTTGCTGAAATTCATATACACTACATCTACTGCTCTACCGTCATCAATGTGTTTAGTCACATCCTCAAAAAATTCAATTAGGCTTGTAAGGCACAACTTGCCTTTCACAAAGCCATGCTGACTATTCCTAATCATATTCTGCCTCTCCAAATGTTCATAAATCCTGCCTCTCAGGACCTTCTCTATCAACTTACCAACCACTGAGCTATCTCCTCCAGTTCCATACACCCTTGATTGGTCCTGTTCTCTCACGCCTTATCCTCTTACTCTACACATACTTGTAGAATGCTTTGGGGTTTTCCTTAATCCTGCCCACCAAGGCCTTCTCATGGCCCCTTCTGGCTCTCCTAATTTCATTCTCAAGCTCCTTCCTGCTAGCCTTATAATCTTCTAGATCTCTATCATTATCTAGTTTCTTGAACCTTTCATAAGCTTTTCTTTTTCTTCTTGACTAGATTTAAAATAGCCTTTGTACACAACGGTTCCCATACCCTACCATCCTTTCCCTGTCTCATCAGAACATACCTATGCAGAACTCCATGCAATTATCCCCAGAATATTTGCTACATTTCTTCCATACATTTCCCTGAGAACATCTGTTTCCAATTTAAGCTTCCAATTTCCTGCCTGATAGCCTCATATTTCCCCTTACTCCAATTAAATGCTTTCCTAACTTGTCTGTTCCTATCCTTCTCCAATGCTATGGGAAAGGAGATAGAGTTGTGATCGATATCTTCAAAATGCTCTCCCATTGAGAGACCTGACAAGGTTCATTTCCCAATACCAAATCAAGTACAGCCTCTCCTCTTGTAGGCTTATCTACATAAGAAACCTTCCTGAATACACCTAACAAACTCGCCCCCATCTAAACCCCTCACTCTAGGGAGATGCCAATCAATATGCCAACCAATCAATATCACAAGGGGACACAGGTTTAAGCTGCTGGGAAGTAGGTATAGAGGAGCTGTCAGGCTAAGTTTTTACTGAGAGAGTGGTGAGTGCATGGAATGGACTGCCAGAAACGGTGGTGGAGGCGGATATGATAGGGTCTTATAAGAGGCTTTTGGATAGGTACATGGAGCTTAGTAAAATAGAGGGCTATAGGTAAGCCTAGTAATTTCTAAGGTAGAGATGTGTTCGGCACAACTTTGTGGACTGAAGGGCTTGTATTGTGCTGTAGATTTTCTGTTTCTAATATTTGAGAAATTAAAATCTCCCACCACAACCACCCTGTTATTATTACACCTTTCCAGAATCTGCTTCCCTATCTGCTCCTCGATGTCCCTGTTACTATTGGGTGGTCTATAAAAAAAACCCAGTAGAGTTATTGACCCCTTCCTGTTCCTAACTTCCACCCACAGACACTCAGTAGACAATCCCTCCATGACTTCCTCCTTTTCTACGGCCATGACACTATCTCTGATCAACAGTGTCACACCCCCTCCTCTTTTGCCTCCCTCCCTGTCCTTCCTGAAACATCTAAAGCCTGGCACTCAAAGTAATCATTTCTGCCCCTGAGCCATCCAAGTCTCTGTAATGGTCACAACATCAGAGCTGCAAGTACTGATCCACGCTCTAAGCTCATCCGCTTTGCTCACAACACTCCTTGACAAATCTCAAACCATCAATCTGAGCGCATCCCTTCCCTATCATCTGCCTTTTCTCCCTCTCTCACTGTCTACAAGCTTTCTCTATTTGTGAGCCAACCGCCTCTTCCCCAGTCTCTTCAGTTCGGTTCCCACCCCCCCAGCAATTCTAGTTTAAACTCTCCCTAGTAGCCTTAGCAAACCTTCCCGCCAGGATATTGGCCCCCTGGGATTCAAGTGCAACCCGTCCTTTTTGTACAGGACACACTTGCCCTAAAAGAGGTCCCAATGATCCAGAAATCTGAATCCCTGCCCCCTGCCCCAATCCCTCAGCCACGCATTTATCCTCCACCTCATTCTATTCCCATACTCACTGTCACGTGGCACAGGCAGTAATCCCGAGATAACTACCTTTGGGGTCCTGCTTCTCAATTTCTTTCCACTCCCCACAGTCTGTTTTCAGGACCTCCTCCCTTTTCCTTCCTATGTCATTAGTACCAATATGCACCACGACCTCTGGCTGTTCTCCATCCCAGTTCACTTCTGTGGACACGATCTGAAACATCCCAGACCCTGGCACCTGGGAGGCAGACTGCCATCTGCGTTTCTTTCCTGCGTCCACAGAATCACCTGTCTGACCCCCTAACTATAGAGTCCCCTATCACTGCTGCCATCCTCTTCCTTTCCCTACCCTTCTGAGCCACAGGGCCAGACTCTGTGCCAGAGGCAAGGCCACTGCCGCTTTCCCTAGGTAGGCTGTCCCCCCTCCCCCAACAGTAAGCAGGGGTACTTATTGTCAAGGGGTACAGCCACAGGGGTGCTCTCTAGCCTCTGACCCCTGCCCTTCCCTCTCCTGACTGTTACCTACTTATCTGTCTCTTGAGGCCCCGGTGTGACTACTTGCCTATAGCTCCTCTCCATCACCTCCTCACTCTCCCTGACCAGGCGAAGGTTATCGAGCTGCATCACCAATTCCCTAACCCAGTCCCTAAGGAGCTGCAGCTCGATGCACCTGGCGCAGATATGGCCGTCCAGGAGGCTGGAAGTCTCCCAGACTTCCCACATCTGACACTGAGCACATTAAACCGGCCTCATGCACATACTTCCTGTCTGTATTCTACACAAGTAAAGTACCTCACCTCAACCCGTTAACGTTGAAGCCCCATTGAGCCAAAGCCTTCCTACTCTGTCTCCCTCTACTCCGCTGCCCGATCCTCCGACACCCGCTCTATAAGGCTGTCTCCTTTTAAACTCTTCTCACTGGCTGACAGACACATGCTTGTGCAGTCGTGCCTAGATCAAACCGCTGAAGAATGGTGAGTGCATGGAATGGGCTGCCGGTGATGGTGGTGGAGGCAGATACAATAGGGATCTTTTCAGAGACTCCTGGACAGGTATATGGAGCTCAGAAAAATACAGGACTACGGCTAACCCTAGGTAATTTCTCAGGGAAGGACATGTTCAGCACAGCCTTGTGGGCCGAAGGGCCTGTATTGTGCTGTAGGTTTTCTGTTTCTATGTTTCTAATTCCATTATCAAAATCACTAACAAACAATGTGAAACAATCTGACCCCTGAGGAAAACCACTAGTCACTGGCAACCAACAAGAAAAGGTCCCTTTTATTCCCACTGGCTGCCTTCTGCCTGTCAGCCAGTCCTCTATCCATGCCAGTATTTTTCCTGTAATGCCATAGGATTTTAAGCAGCCTCACTTATAGCAGCTTATCAAATGCCTTCTGAAAATCCAAGTGATATCCACTGCCTCTCCTTTGTCAACCTTGCTTGTGACTTTCTCAAAAAACTGATTTGTCAATCAAGATTTCTCTTTACAGAAACCATACTGACTGACTTATTTTATCATTAGTCTCTAAGTACCCCAAAACCTCATCCTTAATATTAAACTCCAACACTTTCCCAACCACTGAGATTAGGGTAACTGGCCTATAATTTCCTTTCTTTTACCTTCCTCCCTTCTTAAAGAGTGGAGTGACATTGGCAATCGTCCAGTTCTCCAGGACCATGCCAGAATCAAGTGATTCTTGAAAGACCATGACTAATGCATCAGTTACCTCTTCAGCAACCTCTCTCTGGACTCTGGGGTGTAGTCCATCTGGTTCAGGTGACTTATCCACCTTAAGACATTTCAGTTTGCCTAGCATTTTTTCCTTTGTAATAGCAATGGCGCTCACTCCTGCTCCCTGACACTCACGAACCTCTGGCTCACTGCTAGTGCCTTCCCAGTGAAGACTAATGCAAAGTACCCATTAAGTTAATCTAACAACACACACAAAATACTGGTGGAATGCAGTAGGCCTAGCAGCATCTATAGGAATAAGTACAGTTGACGTTTCGGGCCGAGACCCTTCGTCAGGGCTAACAGAAAGAAGAGATAGTAAGAGATTTGAAAGTGGGAGGGGGAGGGGGAGATCTGAAATGATAGGAGAAGACAGGAGAGGGAGGGATGAAGCTAAGAGCTGGAAAGGTGATTGGCAAAAGGGATACACAACTGGAGAAGGGAAAGGATCATGGGACGGGAGGCCTAGGGAGAAAGAAAGGGGGAGGGGAGCACCAGAGGTAGATGGAGAGCAGGCAAGAAGTGATTGTGAGACAGAGAGAGAGAGAGAGAAAAGAGAAAAAAGAAAAAAAAGGAGAAAAAAAAAGTAATAAATAAATAAATAAATAAGAGATGGGGTAAGAAGGGGAGGAGCGGCATTAATGGAAGTTAGAGAAATCAATGTTCATGCCACAAGGTTGGAGGCTACCCAGATGGAATACAAGTTCATCTGTTGTTTCTTTGTCCCCCATTGCTATCTGACCAGCATCATTTTCCAGTGGTCCAATATCAACTCTCACCTCCCCTTTACTCTTAATATAACTGAAAAAATCTTTTAGAATCCTGCTTTACATTATTGGCTAGTTTGCTCTCATATTTAATCTTTTCTTTTCTTATAGCTTTTTTAGTTGCCTTTTGTTGGATTTTAAAAGCTTCCCAATCATCCAACTTCCCACTCACTTTTACTACCTTATATGCCCTTTACTTGACTTTTATGGAGTCCTTAACTTCCTTCGTCAGCCATGGTTGCCTACCCCTGCCATTTGAGAACTTCTTTCTTTGTGGAACTCGAGGGGGAGCAATATCCTTGCTGGTAGGTTTGCTAGCATGGTTCGGGAGGGTTTAAACTAATTTGGAAGGGGGATGGGACCTGGAGCGATAGAGCAGTGAAAGAAGTACATGGGGTAAAGCCAGATCTAACACATAGAGAGGCTTTGAGGAAAGAGCAGCAGAATATAGGGTATAAAGGTAGTAAGGTAGAAGGGATAAAGTGCGTGTACTTCAATGCAAGAAGCATCAGGAACAAAGGTGATGAACTGAGAGCTTGGATACATACATGGAATTATGATGTAGTAGCCATTACGGAGACTTGGCTGGCACCAGGACAGGAATGGATTCTCAATATTCCTGAATTTCAGTGCTTTAAAAGGGATGGGGGGGAAGGGGAGGAGGGGTGGCATTACTGGTCAGGGATACTATTACAGCTGCAGAAAGGGTGGGTAATGTAGCAGGATCCTCTTTTGAGTCAGTATGGGTGGAAGTCAGGAACAGGAAGGAAGCAGTTACTCTACTGGGGGTATTCTATAGGCCCCCTGATAGCAGCAGAGATACCGAGGAGCAGATTGGGAGGCAGATTTTGGAAAGGTGCAAAAATAACGGTTATTTTCATGGGTGACTTTAACTTCCCTAATATTGATTGGCACTTGATTAATTCCAAGGGTTTAGATGGGGCAGAGTTTGTTAAGCGTGTCCAGGATTGATTCCTGTCGCAGTATGTTGACAGGCCGACTAGGGGGAATGCCATACTAGATCTAGTATTAAGTAACGAACTGGGTCAGGTCACAGATCTGTCAGTGGGTGAGCATCTGGGGGACAGTGATCACGGTTCCCTGGCCTTTAACATTTTCATGGAAAGGATAGAATCAGAGAGGACAGGAACATTTTTAATTGGGGAAGGGCAAATTATGAGGCTATAAGGCTAGAACTTGCGGGTGTGAATTGGGATGATGTTTTTGCAGGGAAATGTACTATGGACATGTGGTCGATGTTTAAGGATATCTTGCAGGATGTTGGGGATAAATTTGTCCCGGTGAGGAAGATAAAGAATGGTAGGGTGAAGGAACCATGGGTGACAAGTGAAGTGGAAAATCTAGTCAGGTGGAAGAAGGCAGCATACATGAGGTTTAGGAAGCAAGGATCAGATGGGTCTATTGAGGAATATAGGGTAGCAAGAAAGGAGCTTAAGGGGCTGAGACGTGCAAGAAGGGGCAGAGAAGAGCAAGAAGGGGGCATGAGAAAGCCTTGGCAAGTAGGGTAAAGGAAAACCCCAAGGCATTCTTCAATTATGTGAAGAACAAAAGGATGACAGGAGTGAAGGTAGGACTGATTAGAGATAAAAGTGGGAAGATGTGCCTGGAGGCTGTGGAAGTGAGCGAGGTCCTCAATGAATACTTCTCTTCGGTATTCACCACTGAGAGGGAACTTGATGACGGCGAGGACAATATGAGTGAGGTTGATGTTCTGGAGTATGTTGATATTAAGGGAGAGGAGGTGTTGGAGTTGTTAAAATACATTAGGACGGATAAGTCCCCGGGGCCTGACAGAATATTCCCCAGGCTGCTCCACGAGGCAAGGAAAGAGATTGCTGAACCTCTGGCTAGGATCTTTATGTCCTCATTGTCCACGGGAATGGTACCGGAGGATTGGAGGGAGGCGAATGTTGTCCCCTTGTTCAAAAAAGTAGGGATAGTCCAGGTAATTATAGACCAGTGAGCCTTACATCTGTGGTGGGAAAGCTGTTGGAAAATATTCTTAGAGATAGGATCTATAGGCATTTAGAGAATCATGGTCTGATCAGGGACAGTCAGCATGGCTTTGTGAAGGGCAGATCGTGCCTAACAAGCCTGATAGAGTTCTTTGAGGAGCTGACCAGGCATATAGATGAGGGTAGTGCAGTGGATGTGATCTACATGGATTTTAGTAAAGCATTTGACAAGGTTCCACACGGTAGGCTTATTCAGAAAGTCAGAAGGCATGGGATCCAGGGAAGTTTGGTCAGGTGGATTCAGAATTGGCTTGCCTGCAGAAGGCAGAGGGTCGTGGTGGAGGGAGTACATTCAGATTGGAGGGTTGTGACAACTGGTGTCCCACAAGCATCTGTTCTGGGACCTCTACTTTTCGTGATTTTTATTAACGGCCTGCATGTGGGGGTAGAAGGGTGGGTTGGCAAGTTTGCAGACAACACAAAGGTTGGTGGTGTTGTAGATAGTGTAGAGGATTGTTGAAGATTGCAGAGAGACATTGATAGGATGCAGAAGTGGGCTGGGAAGTGGCAGATGGAGTTCAACCCGGAGAAATGTGAGGTGGTACACTTTGGAAGGACAAACTCCAAGGCAGAGTACAAAGTAAATGGCAGGATACTTGGTAGTGTAGAGGAGCAGAGGGATCTGGGGGTACATGTCCACAGATCCCTGAAAGTTGCCTCATGGGGTGTTAGCTTTCATAAGTCGAGGGATAGAGTTTAAGAGACGCGATGTAATAATGCAGCTCTATAAAACTCTAGTTAGGCCACACGGAGTACTGTGTCTAGTTCTGGTTGCCTCAGTATAGGAAGGATGTGGAAGCATTGGAAAGGGTACAGAGGAGATTTACCAGGATGCTGCCTGGTTTAGAGAGTATGGATTATGATCAGAGATTAAGGGAGCTAGGACTTTACTCTTTGGAGAGAAGGAGGATGAGAGGAGACATGATAGAGGTGTACAAGGTATTAAGAGGAATAGACAGAGAGGACAGCCAGCACCTCTTCCCCAGGGCACCACTGCTCAGTACAAGAGGGCATGGCTTTAAGGTAAGGGGAGGGAAGTTCAAGGGGGATATTAGAGGAAGGTTTTTCACTCAGAGAGTGGTTGGTGCGTGGAATGCACTGCCTGTGTCAGTGGTGGAGGCAGAGACACTAGTGAAGTTTAAGAGACTACTAGGCAAGTATATGGAGGAATTTAAGGTGGGGGTTTATATGGGAGACATGGTTTGAGGGTTGGCACAACATTGTGGGCCGAAGGGCCTGTAATGTGCTGTAATGTTCTATATCTATCCTGCGCCATGTGAACTATCCCCAGAAACTTCAGCAATCTCTGCTGTGCTTTCATCCGTGCCAGTATTCTCCTCCAGTGCACCTGGGCAAGCTCCTCTCTCATGCCTCTGTAATTCCCTTTATTCCATTGCGATACTGATACGTGTGACATATGCTTCTCCCTCTCAAATTGCAGAATGAATTCAATCGTATGATGATCACTGCCCTCTCAGAGTTCCTTTATGTTAAGCTCCCTAATCAGATCTGGGTTATTACACAACACCCAATCTAAGTTCGCCTTTCCCTGGGTAAGCTCAAGCACAAGCTGTTCTAAAAAGCCATCTCATAGGCATTCAGCAAATTTCCTCTTTTGTGATCTGACACCAACCTGATTTTCCCAATCTCCTTGCATATTGGAGTTCCCCATTACAATTGTGACATTACCTTTCCAGCTCTCTTTGCAATCTCAACCCCACATCTTGGCCTCTATTTGGATGCCTATATATGATTCCCATAATGGTTTTTTTTTAATCCTTGCAGTTTCTTAACTTAAAGAAACACACAAATTTAACATTCTCTGACCTATTATCACCATTTCTAATTTTATAATTCCACCTCTTACCAACAACACCATACCACCACCTCTGCCTTCCTGTCTGTCCTTTCGACACAAAGTATATCTTAGATGTAATGGTCACAACTATGGCTTTCTTTCAGCCACGACTCACGGTTGCATATTGATCTCTCTCTCTCGCGCTGCAACATGAATACTGTACACCAGTTGAAGCCATCTCCTGCATGTGTTCTTCTATTTAATCAATATATAGTTGTACACAGACAGAACAAATTGGTGAAAAGTACGGCTCTGAATGTCAGAAAATATCACGAACTGCACCAACAGTTATGGGACAAAACAGCGAGAGTTCAGAGTTAAAGAGTACAGAGTAGGCTGCGTCACAGACGCTAACAAAGGAATGCATGAGTAACACTGCATAGCAAGATGCAACCAGCAAAGTTAAAGTGTAAATAAGGTGGTGATGGCTTTAGTCAGGAAAATTGATGAATTTGATCACGCTAATGAAAGCTGAATGTCGTATTTCGAGAGGGTGGAACGTGGAGTAACAAAAAGAAAGCCCCCACACTTCCTAACTTAATGGATGCAAGGTCGTATAGTCTCTGAAGCAACTTAGTAACTCCTGAAAAGACAGCAAGCAGGATGTTCAATGAAAATGTTACAATTTTACAAAATCACTTGAGCCCTGAACCACTGGTATTAGCTGAGAGATTCAGATTTTACAAAAGGAACCAAAGGATGAAAGCATTTCTGAATACATTGCAGAACTGTGCAAACTTTCCCAATATTGTGACTTTAGAGATTGACTTTCTGGTGCACTAAGAGACAGGATTATATGTGGCATGCCTGGTCATAGCACTCAAAAGAGGCTACTGTCAGAAAAAGACCTAAGCTTAGAAAGGTCATTGTCCATTACAATAGAGCCCACAGCAAACAATGAGGCAGAACTACAGAAAAGGAGGTTAGAATGTGAAGTGCACAGAACGTTCCTGAATAGTGCAAAAAGCTGTTACATGTCAATGTTTTTTTTAAACCGTGAGTGTCATTTGGGCGCCTGGACGAGGTGGGTGGATGACGTCTTTATAATAAATGCGAAGAGGTTTCTGGGACATTCGGCTGTTAAGGGATACAACGGACTGCGAGCTACCAGCGGGAGAGCGAGCTGAGTGGAGTTAGTTGAAGAGTTCACTGCAGCAGTGGGCGAGTCTAAAACTTCTCCACGTCAAGAAGATTGTGATAACTAGTGGCACACAGTGCATGTTGGATGCGTGTCTGTCACTTTGTATGATCCATACTTGGATTTCTGGAGTATTCTGTGATGACCACTTTTGTTAATCTATACATGAAATCGACTGTGTTACGTGGTGACCTAAGGAATATTGTGACTGTCACCTAGTGATATCCTTATTTGGATATTGGAACTTAGGCATCACTTTGTTACCCTGCGTGGACTCTAAGATGACTGCTCGACGTCTAGAATCTTCTGTGACTGTCCTTGTTTTCTCAACATGGATCCTCCATGATTGCCACCTTGTGTCATCTTAGTGTGGATTTATGAGTTTTTCTTCACCTGTTTCCGTGAATCTCTGGTATCTTCTGGATTGCCATCCTAGGACTCGGTTTGAGTTAGACTTGGGAAGAACTGTTCCTAGACCTCCAGTTTGTGAGCTAAAATGCATAGCACTGTTAATTTTTGTTTAGGAGTGTAATTTGTTCAATTGTCTGTATTTTGGGTAGATACTGAAAATATATTTGTTTAACATTAAAAGCTGAGTCTGTGGTCTAGTGCTACTGGCACATAACAAAGCCAAAAATGTTATCGATGTAGCAAATCCTCCCATGAAACAAGTGACTATTGTTTCAAAGAAAATATTTGCAGGAAGTATCATAGACAAGGTCACAGAAAGAATGTGCAAGGCAGACAAAAAGCAGAACCAAAGAGAAGGAACACACTGAGTGAAAAGTTTCAAACACAAAATTAAGCAAATGGATGACCGAATGTAAAACAGAAAGAGATAAAACAGAGCCTGACAAAAGTGAACTGTCATATCTGGAACTGCAGAGTATGGCTGAAGCAGATCAGAAAATCATAAGGATCACAATAGATGTATGTGTCTGGTGTAAAACTGAAAATGGAGCTGGATACAGGGTTAGCTTTGTCCATAACTTCAGTGGCTGACTACAAGACTGTTTTCTGAGATGTCATTAGATGAAACTTCAGTGATGCTGAAGACCTACACAGGCAAAAAAGTGTCTCTCAAAGGCAAACTGAAGATGAATGTAACATATGCAAGCCAAACACAGCAGTTAGAGCTGTATGTATTGAAAAGTGGAGGGCCAGCACTTTTTGGACATGAATGGTTGAGAAAAATCCAACTAGACTTGTCACTGAATCAAAGCTCTCATCTGTCATCAACAGGAAACTGCAGTCCAAATGGTAGCATTTATCAGAAACTGTCAATGCTGCTTAATGCTAATGAGCAGCCCTGTGAACTCTGTCTCAGAGGCCAATGTTAGGCTGTCCGTAAAGAGAGCGAACCCTCGCAAGGTGGAAGGTCCTGATGGAGTACCTGGTAAGGCTCTGGAAACCTGTGCCAACCAACTGTGTGATTATTCAAGGACATTTTCAACCTCTCACTGCTATGGGCAGAAGTTCCCACTTGCTTCAAAAAGGCGACAATTATACCAGTACCTAAGAAGAATAATGTGAGCTGCCTTGATGACTATCACCTGGTAGTGCTCACATCTACAGTGATGAAATGCTTTGAGAGGTTGGTCATGACTAGAATGAAATCCTGCCTCAACAAGGGTCTGGACCCATTGCATTTTGCCTATCGCCACAATAGGTCAACAGCAGATGCAATTTCAATGGCTCTCCACACAGCTTTAGACCACCTGGACAACACAAGCACCTATGTCAGGATGCTGTTCATCAACTATAGCTCAGCATTTAATACCATCATTCCCACAATCCTAATTGAGATGTTACAGAACCTGGGCCTTTGTACCTCTCTCTGCAATTGGATCCTTGACTTCCTAACCAGAAGACCATTGTGTGGATTGGTGATAATATCTCCTCCTCGCTGACGATGAATACTGGCGCACCTCAGGGGCGTGTGCTTAGCCCACCTCTGCTCTCTCTATACCCATGACTATGTGGATTGGCAGAATCTCAGGCAGTGATGAGAGGGCGTACAGGAGTGAGATATACCAACTAGTGGAGTGGTGTCGCAGCAACAACCTGGCACTCAATGTCAGTAAGACAAAAGAGCTGATTGTGGACTTCAGGAAGGGTAAGACGAAAGAACACATCCCAATCCTCAGAGGGATCAGAAGTGGAGAGCGTGAGCAGTTTCAAGTTCCTGGGAGTTAAGATCTCTGAGGATCTAACCTGGTCCCAATATATCGATGCAGTTACACAGAAGGCGAGACAGCAACTATACTTCATTAGGAGTTTGAAGAGATTTGGCATGTCAACAAATACTCTCAAAAAACATAAAAACATAGAAAACCCACAACACAATACAAGCCCTTCAGCCCACAAAGCTGTGCCAAACATGTCCTTACCTTAGAAATTACCTATGGTTACCCATAGCCCTCTATTTCTCTAAGCTCCATGTACCTGGCCAGGAGTCTCTTAAATGACCCTATTGTATCCGCCTCCACCACCATTGCTGGCAGCCCATTCCACACACTCACCACTCTCTGCATAAAAAACTTACCCCTGACATTTCCTCTGTACCTACTTCCAAGCACCTTAAAACTGTGCCCTCCCTTGCTAGCTATTCCAGCCCTGGGAAAAAGCCTCTATCCACACGATCAATGCCTCTCATCATTTTATACTCCTCTATCAGATCACCTCTCATCTTCCATCACTCCAAGGAAAAAAGGCCAAGTTCACTCAACCTATTTTCATAAGGCATGCTCCCCAATCTAGGCAACATCCTTGTAAATCTCCTCTGCACCCTTTCTATGGTTTCCAGATGCCTTCTGTAGTGAGGTGACCAGAACTGAGCACAGTACTCCAAGTGGGGCCTGACCAGGGTCTTATACAGCTGTAACAGTACCTCTCGGCTCCTGAACTCAATCCAATGACTGTTGTACTGTGGGGAACATTCTGACAGGCCGCATTACTGTCTGGTATGTGGGGGGGGGGGGGGGCTACTGCACAGGACCGAAAGAAGCTGCAGAGGGTTGCAAATTCAGTTGGCTCTATCTTGGGTACGAGCCTACAAAGTACCCAGGACACCTTCAAGGACCGGTGTCTCAGAAAGGCAGCGTCTATTATTAAGGACCTCCAGTGTCCAGGGCATGCCCTTTTCTTACTGCTACCATCAGGTAGGAGGTACAGAAGCCTGAAGGCACACACTCAGCGATTCAGGAACTGCTTCTTCCCCTCTGACATCCGATTCCTAAATGGACATTGAACCCTTGGACACTACCTTACATTTTAAATATATATTATTTCTGTTTTCTGATGATTTTTAATCTATTCAATATACATTTACTGTAATTGATTTACTTATATATTAGTGTTACTGTTTTTTCTCTCTTCTACATTATGAATTGCATTGAACTGCTGCTGCTAAGTCAACAAATTTCACGACACATGCCGGTGATAATAAACCTGATTCTGACTCTGAGAAGGTATTTGAGAAGGGGATTGGTAAACTCAAAGGTTTGCAGAACAGAAATGAACTGGCTGAAACAGCAACAGCAAGATTCCAAAAGCACGTCCAGTGCCTTACACACTACGTCCTAAAACAGATGCTGAACTTCAGACTTGGAGGCACCTGGAATTCTCTCCAACATCGAGTGGAGTGATTGAGCCATGCCCATTGTCTCAGTGATCAAGAAAGGGAAGTCCAGAGTAATTCACATTTGTGGGGATTTCAAAGTGAGCATCATTTAAGTTACAAGAAAAGGTTGAACAAGTTAGGTCTTTATTCTTTGGAGTGTAGAATGTTGAGGGGGGACTTGATAGAGGTATTTAAAATTATGAGGGGGACAGAGTTGACGTGGATAGGCTTTTTCCATTGAGAGTAGGGGAGATTCAAACAAGGGGACATCAGTTGAGAGTTAGGGGGCAAAACTTTAAGGATAACATGAGGGGGAATTTCTTTACTCAGAGAGACATAACTGTGTGGAACGAGCTTCCAGTAGAAGTGGTAGAGGCAGGTTCGGTATTGTCATTTAAAGTAAAATTGGATAGGTATATGGACAGGAAAGGAATGGAGGGTTATGGGCTGAGTGTGGGTCAGTGAGACTAGGTGAGAGTAAGCGTTCTGCATGGACTAGAAGGGTCGAGATGGCCTGTTTCCGTGCTGTAATTGTTACCCAGTGCTGCGTACTGTGCAGTATCCCCTGCCATGAATAGAAGACATTTTTGCATCTTTGGCAGGTGGGGAGAGGTTTTCAAAGATTGACTTGTCACAAGCCTATCTGCAAATGGAGATTGAGGAGTCAAGCAGGAATTTTCTCAAAATCAACACTCACAAGGGACTGTTCCAGTATAATCATCTCATCTTTGGTGTTGCATCAGCTTCAGCAATTTGGCAAAGAGTAAACCAAGTACTCCAAGATATCCCAGGAACACAGTGTTACCTGATGCCATCATTGTGACTGGCAAGAAAGATGAAGAGCTCCTCCAGAACCTTGGAAAAGTGCTCACCAGGCTGAGTGAGTATGGTCTGTGTGCAAAGAGTGATAAATTTGAGTTTTTCCAAGAATTGAAAATGAAGAAATGACACAAGTCTCATATTGTGGACAAGCAGGGCTTACCCAAGTCACAAGAGAAGATCGAAGCAGTGCTGCAGGCACCCAGCTGGAAGATGTGTCACAACTCAGGTCTTACTCGGGCTTTGCAAACTACTACCACTGGTTTAACCCACATGTTGCAACAGTGCTGTGCCCACTGAATGCACTGTTGCAGACAGAAACAAAGCGGGAATGGTCAGAAAGATGTGAAAGAGCATTCAATGAAATAAAGGGATTAATAACATCTGATGAACTGCTCATCCATTGTGATCCATCTCTGTCCATCAGACTGGCGTTCAATGTGTCCCCTTATGGCATTGGGTCCACTTTGTCACACATACTGAAAGATGGATCTGAATGCCTGATTACTTCAAGATCACCGATGAGCGCAGAACACAACTACACACAGGTCAACAAAGAGACACTTAGTCTAGTATGAGGAATAAAGAGGTTCAACCACTACCCCTACGGACAAAGATTTACACTAGTGACAGATCACCAGCCCCTTGTGTTCATTTTCAATCCCAGGAAGGGAATTCCAGTGATGACTGCTGCCCGGTTGCAGCTTTGGGCACCTTCCCTAGGAGCCCTCTCTTATGACATAGAGTTCAAGGGCACCAAAAAACAAGGCAAACCTGATGATTTGTCACACTTTCCACTGTTGACAACTGAAGAAGAAAACAGTGGCCCTGTGACCCAGCAGAAGTGGTCCACAAGGCATTGGTGCACCAGTTGCCAGTAACAAATTCTGAAACAAAAGAATAACAAGGAATGACCCTTCATTGTCAGAAGTCTATGACATCACCATGCAAGGACGGCCAGTTAGTGGCAACCCTGTTTCCAGAGTTCTCAGTGAGTCGAGACCGACTGTCAGTATGTTAAAGAACGCTGATGTGTGGATCTCATGTTCCGGTTCCCTCTAAGCTGCATACCGGAGTGTTAGAGCATCTACATGAAAGACATCAGGGTGCAGTCAAGGTGAAGAGTCTTGCCTGGACCTAATATGTGTGGTGACCAGGAATAGACAGACAGATTGAAGACTTGACCAAAAGCTGTTCAGGATTCCAAGAAGTTCAAATTGCACTCCGACAAGCACTATTACACCCATGGGAGTGGCCGTCATCACTATGGCAAAAAGTACATATTGACTTTGCTGGGCCATTCATGGATTCCATGTTTGTGATGTCTGAGGATGCTCATTCGAAGTGGCCGGTGGGTATACAACGAAGCCAATGAATGCTGAGCTCCTTCAGCATTTTGTGTCTGTCGCTTGGGTTTGCAGCATCTGCAGGTTTTCTCGTTTGTGATTTGATCACGACCCATTAATCTCTGCGTTCACACAGAGGCTGATGCTGGGTGGGCAAGGGTATCTACAGGCCAGTGCCTGACAATGGTGTGGGTGGATCCAATGATTACTGAATATCACTAACACTCTCTACCTCCAGTGCCAAGCCTATTTCCCAAGTCAGTGTGGATCCCTGGTGACTTCTGGAGGAGCCTAACACGAGGATCCATGCCAAAGCCTCACTGATGTCCACACACCATCCTCTTCTCACCAATCACTATTATCACATCCTCCAAATGAACCACGTTGTAAACAGCACACAGCCATGGTGACTGTTGCACAAGTGTGAGGCCAGGGGTTAATAAATATTCAGGGTAATAAATGCATGTGCGCAGTGAGGGTCGGGGTTAATCTAAGAAAGGATCTGCTGGCATTGGAGAGGGTTCAGAGGAGATTCATGAAAATTATCCCAGGAATAAAAAAGGGTTAATGAGCAAATGGCTTAGGGTCTGTACTTGCTGAAGTTTAGAAGAATGAGGGTGGATCTCATTGAAACCTATTGAATATTGAAAGGCCTGAATAGAGTGGGAGAGTGTAGGATCGAAGAGCACAGCCTCCGAATACAAAGACGTCCTTTCAGAGCAGAGATGAGAAGGAATTTCTTTAGCCAGTGAGGAGTGAATCTGTGGAATTCATTGCCACAGTCAGCTGTGGAGGCCTGGTTATTGGGTATATTTAAAGCAGAGCTTGATAGGTTCTTGATTAGTCAGGACATCAAAGGTTATGGGGAGAAGGCAGGAGAATGATGTTGAGAGGGATAATAAATCAGCCATGATGGAATGGTGGGGCAAACAAAATGTACCAAATGGCCTAATTGTGCTCCTACATCTCATGGTAATAAAGATCCACGGTCAGTGAGGTCATATCAACTGCCTGACCCTAGGTCCAGGGGCAGTGAGGGGTGTTGCTGGGCGAGAGAGCATCCTGGAATCATACCTTACACTGGCTGCAGCAGACTCCGTGTGCACACTGGGCACCTGGAGTAAGAGTACAGTTATTGGCGTTACAACACGGGTTCACACACTCCTGTAACACAAGCAGAGAATAATAATGTCTGAAAGTCGCCTTACACAGGCCTCGCCATACAGACAGGTTCTGTCCACTGCCTTGTGCCTGCACCGATACAGTTACTGTCCCTGTTAAATATCGCACCACATCACCACTCCGTCACCCCCACATTCCCGCCAGTTACAGACACTCTCAGTCGCCCCCACCTTCCCGCCAGTTACAGTCACCCCACCTTCCCGCCAGTTACAGTCACCACCACCTTCCCGCCAGTTACAGTCACCCCACCTTCCTGCCAGTTAGTCACCCCCACCTTCCCAACAGTCACAGTCACCCCACCTTCCCGCCAGTTACAGTCACCACCACCTTCCCGCCAGTTAGTCACCCCACCTTCCCGCCAGTTAGTCACTCTCAGTCGCCCCCACCTTCCCGCCAGTTACAGTCACCCCCACCTTCCCAATAGTCACAGTCACCCCACCTTCCCAACAGTCACAGTCACCCCCACCTTCCCGCCAGTTACAGTCACCCCCACCTTCCCAATAGTCACAGTCACCCCACCTTCCCAACAGTCACAGTCACCCCCACCTTCCCGCCAGTTAGTCACCCCCACCTTCCCGCCAGTTACAGTCACCACCAGCTTCCCGCCAGTTAGTCACCCACACCTTCCCGCCAGTTACAGTCACCCCCACCTTCCCGCCAGTTACAGTCACCCACACCTTCCCGCCAGTTACAGTCACCCCCACCTTCCCGCCAGTTATAGTCACCACCACCTTCCCGCCAGTTACAGTCACCCCCACCTTCCCGCCAGTTATAGTCACCCCCACCTTCCCGCCAGTTACAGTCACCCCCACCTTCCCGCCAGTTATAGTCACCCCCACCTTCCCGCCAGTTACAGTCGCCCCCACCTTCCCGCCAGTTAGTCACCCCCACCTTTCCGCCAGTTACAATCACCCCCACCTTTCCGCCAGTTACAATCACCACCACCTTCCCGCCAGTTACAGTCACTGTCAGTCACCCTAATGTGCCCGCCAGTTACAGTCACAGTCACTCCCACCTTCCCAACAGTCACAGTCACCCCACCTTCCCACCAGTTACAGTCACTCTCAGTCACCCTAATCTTCCCACCCGTTACAGTCACCCTCACCTTCCCGCCAGTTACAGTCACACCCACCTTCGCGCCTGTTAGTTACCCCCACCTTCCCACCAGTTACAGTCACCCCAACCTTCCCAACAGTCACAGTCAACCTCAGTCACCCCCAGCTTCCCGCCAGTTACAGTCGCCCCCACCTTCCCGCCAGTTACAGTCACCCCACCTTCCCGCCTGTTGCACTCAACCCCACCTTCCTGCCTGTTACAGACACTCAGTCACCCCCACCTTCCTGCCTGTTATAGTCACTCTCAGTCACCCCCACCTTCCCGCCAGTTACAGTCACACTCAGTCACTCCAATCTTCCCACCAGTTACAGTCACCCCCACCCTCCCGCCAGTTACAGTCTCCCCACCTTCCCGCCTGTTACAGTCTCCCCACCTTCATGCCAGTTACAGTCACTCTCAATCACCCCAATCTTCCCACCAGTTACAGTCACCCCCACCCTCCCGCCAGTTACAGTCTCCCCACCTTCCCGCCTGTTAGTTACCCCCACCTTCCTGCCAGTTACAGTCACACACCCCCACCTTCCCGCCAGTTACAGTCACCTCACCTTCCTGCCAATTACAGTTACCCCACCTTCCCACCAGTTACAGTCACCCCCCACCTTCCCGCCTGTTACAGTCACCCCACCTTCCCGCCAGTTACAGTCACCCCCACCTTCCCGCCTGTTACAGTCACCCCCACCTTCCCGCCAGTTACAGTCTCCCCCACCTTCATGCCAGTTACAGTCACTCTCAGTCACCCCAATCTTCCCACCAGTTACAGTCACCCCCACCCTCCCGCCAGTTACAGTCTCCCCACCTTCCCGCCTGTTACAGTCTCCCCACCTTCATGCCAGTTACAGTCACTCTCAATCACCCCAATCTTCCCACCAGTTACAGTCACCCCCACCCTCCCGCCAGTTACAGTCTCCCCACCTTCCCGCCTGTTAGTTAGCCCCACCTTCCTGCCAGTTACAGTCACACTCAGTCACCCCCACCTTCCCGCCAGTTACAGTCACCTCACCTTCCTGCCAATTACAGTTACCCCACCTTCCCACCAGTTACAGTCACCCCCCACCTTCCCGCCAGTTACAGTCACCCCCACCTTCCCGCCTGTTACAGTCACCCCACCTTCCCGCCAGTTACAGTCACCCCTACCTTCCCGCCTGTTAGTCACCCCCACCTTCCCGCCAGTTACAGTCTCCCCCACCTTCATGCCAGTTACAGTCACTCTCAGTCACCCCAATCTTCCCACCAGTTACAGTCACCCCCACCCTCCCGCCAGTTAGTTACCCCCACCTTCCTGCCAGTTACAGTCACTCTCAGTCACCCCCACCTTCCCGCCAGTTATTGTCACTCTCAGTCACCCCCACCTTCCCACCAGTTACAGTCACCCCAACCTTCCCAACAGTCACAGTCAACCTCAGTCACCCCCAGCTTCCCGCCAGTTACAGTCGCCCCCACCTTCCCGCCAGTTACAGTCACCCCACCTTCCCGCCTGTTGCACTCAACCCCACCTTCCTGCCTGTTACAGACACTCAGTCACCCCCACCTTCCCGCCTGTTATAGTCACTCTCAGTCACCCCCACCTTCATGCCAGTTACAGTCACTCTCAATCACCCCAATCTTCCCACCAGTTACAGTCACCCCCACCCTCCTGCCAGTTACAGTCTCCCCACCTTCCCGCCTGTTAGTTACCCCCACCTTCCTGCCAGTTACAGTCACACACCCCCACCTTCCCGCCAGTTACAGTCACCTCACCTTCCTGCCAATTACAGTTACCCCACCTTCCCACCAGTTACAGTCACCCCCCACCTTCCCGCCTGTTACAGTCACCCCACCTTCCCGCCAGTTAGTCACCCCCACCTTCCCGCCTGTTACAGTCACCCCCACCTTCCCGCCAGTTACAGTCTCCCCCACCTTCATGCCAGTTACAGTCACTCTCAGTCACCCCAATCTTCCCACCAGTTACAGTCACCCCCACCCTCCCGCCAGTTAGTTACCCCCACCTTCCTGCCAGTTACAGTCACTCTCAGTCACCCCCACCTTCCCGCCAGTTATTGTCACTCTCAGTCACCCCCACCTTCCCACCAGTTACAGTCACCCCAACCTTCCCAACAGTCACAGTCAACCTCAGTCACCCCCAGCTTCCCGCCAGTTACAGTCGCCCCCACCTTCCCGCCAGTTACAGTCACCCCACCTTCCCGCCTGTTGCACTCAACCCCACCTTCCTGCCTGTTACAGACACTCAGTCACCCCCACCTTCCCGCCTGTTATAGTCACTCTCAGTCACCCCCACCTTCATGCCAGTTACAGTCACTCTCAATCACCCCAATCTTCCCACCAGTTACAGTCACCCCCACCCTCCTGCCAGTTACAGTCTCCCCACCTTCCCGCCTGTTAGTTACCCCCACCTTCCTGCCAGTTACAGTCACACACCCCCACCTTCCCGCCAGTTACAGTCACCTCACCTTCCTGCCAATTACAGTTACCCCACCTTCCCACCAGTTACAGTCACCCCCCACCTTCCCGCCTGTTACAGTCACCCCACCTTCCCGCCAGTTAGTCACCCCCACCTTCCCGCCTGTTACAGTCACCCCCACCTTCCCGCCAGTTACAGTCTCCCCCACCTTCATGCCAGTTACAGTCACTCTCAGTCACCCCAATCTTCCCACCAGTTACAGTCACCCCCACCCTCCCGCCAGTTACAGTCTCCCCACCTTCCCGCCTGTTACAGTCTCCCCACCTTCATGCCAGTTACAGTCACTCTCAATCACCCCAATCTTCCCACCAGTTACAGTCACCCCCACCCTCCCGCCAGTTACAGTCTCCCCACCTTCCCGCCTGTTAGTTACCCCCACCTTCCTGCCAGTTACAGTCACACTCAGTCACCCCCACCTTCCCGCCAGTTACAGTCACCTCACCTTCCTGCCAATTACAGTTACCCCACCTTCCCACCAGTTACAGTCACCCCCCACCTTCCCGCCAGTTACAGTCACCCCCACCTTCCCGCCTGTTACAGTCACCCCACCTTCCCGCCAGTTACAGTCACCCCTACCTTCCCGCCTGTTAGTCACCCCCACCTTCCCGCCAGTTACAGTCTCCCCCACCTTCATGCCAGTTACAGTCACTCTCAGTCACCCCAATCTTCCCACCAGTTACAGTCACCCCCACCCTCCCGCCAGTTAGTTACCCCCACCTTCCTGCCAGTTACAGTCACTCTCAGTCACCCCCACCTTCCCGCCAGTTATTGTCACTCTCAGTCACCCCCACCTTCCCACCAGTTACAATCACCCCACCCGTCCCAACAGTCACAGTCACCCCCACCTTCCCGCCAGTTACAGTCACTCTCAGTCACCCCAATCTTCCCAACAGGCACAGTCACCCCCACCTTCCCGCCAGTTACAGTCACTCTCAGTCACCCCAATCTTCCCACCAGTTACAGTCACCCCCACCTTCCCGTCAGTTACAGTCACTCCACCTTCCCGCCAGTTACAGTCACTCTCAGTCACCCCCATCTTCCGAACAGGCACAGTCACCCCCACCTTCCCGCCAGTTACAGTCACTCTCAGTCACCCCAATCTTCCCACCAGTTACAGTCACCCCCACCTTCCCGTCAGTTACAGTCACTCCACCTTCCCGCCAGTTACAGTCACTCTCAGTCACCCCCATCTTCCCAACAGTCACAGTCACCCCACCTTCCCGCCAGTTACAGTCACTCTCAGTCACCGCCACCTTCCCGCCAGTTACAGTCACCCCCACCTTCCCAACAGTCACAGTCACCCTCACGTTCCCGCCAGTTACAGTCACTTTCAGATACCCCAATCTTCCCACCAGTTAGTCACCCCCACCTTCCCGCCTGTTATAGTCACTCTCAGTCACCCCCACCTTCCCGCCAGTTACAGTAACACTCAGTCACCCCCACCTTCCCGCCAGTTACAGTAACACTCAGTCACCCCCACCTTCCCGCCAGTTACAGTCACCCCCACCTTCCTGCCAGTTATAGTCACTCTCAGTCACCCCCACCTTCCCGCCAGTTACAGTAACACTCAGTCACCCCCACCTTCCCACCAGTTACAGTCACCCCCACCTTCCTGCCAGTTATAGTCACTCTCAGTCACCCCCACCTTCCCGCCAGTTACAGTAACACTCAGTCACCCCCACCTTCCCGCCAGTTACAGTCACTCTCAGTCACCCCAATCTTCCGACCAGTTACAGTCACCCCAACCTTCGGGCCAGTTACAGTCAGCCCACCTTCCAGCCAGTTACAGTCACTCTCAGTCACGCTCACCTTCCCGCCAGTCACAGTCACCCCCAGCTTCCCACCAGTTACAGTCACACTCAGTCACCCTCACCTTCCCACCATTTACATTCACCCCACCTTCCCGCCAGTTACAGTCACCCCCACTTCCAGCCAGTTACAGTCACCCCCACCGTCCCAACAGTCACAGTCACCCCACCTTCCCGCCAGTTACAGTTAGACACAGTCACCCCAATCTTCCCACCAGTTACAGTCAACCTCACGTTCCCGCCAGTTACAGTCACCCCAATCTTCCCAACAGTCACAGTCACCCCCACCTTCCCGCCTGTTACAGTCACTCACAGTCACCACCACTTTCCCACCAGTTACAGTCCCCCCCACCTTCCCGCCTGTTAGTCACTCTCAGTCACCCCAATCTTCCCACCAGTTAGTCACCCCCACCTTCCTGCCAGTTACAGTCACTCTCAGTCACCCCCATCTTCCGCCAGTTAAAGCCCCCATCTTCCCGCCAGTTAAACCCCCCACCTTCCTGCCAGTTAAAGCCCCCACCTTCCTGCCAGTTAAAGCCCCCACCTTCCTGCCAGTTACAGTCACTCTCAGTCACCCCCATCTTCCCGCCAGTTAAAGCCCCCACCTTCCTGCCAGTTAAAGCCCCCACCTTCCTGCCAGTTACAGTCACTCTCAGTCACCCCAATCTTCCCGCCAGTTACAGTCACTCTCAGTCACCCCCATCTTCCGCCAGTTAAAGCCCCCATCTTCCCGCCAGTTAAAGCCCCCATCTTCCCGCCAGTTAAAGCCCCCACCTTCCTGCCAGTTACAGTCACTCTCAGTCACCCCTATCTTCCCGCCAGTTAAAGCCCCCACCTTCCTGCCAGTTACAGTCACTCTCAGTCACCCCCATCTTCCCGCCAGTTAAAGCCCCCACCTTCCTGCCAGTTACAGTCACTCTCAGTCACCCCCATCTTCCCGCCAGTTAAAGCCCCCACCTTCCTGCCAGTTACAGTCACTCTCAGTCACCCCCATCTTCCCGCCAGTTAAACCCCCCACCTTCCTGCCAGTTACAGTCACTCTCAGTCACCCCCATCTTCCCGCCAGTTAAAGCCCCCACCTTCCTGCCAGTTACAGTCACTCTCAGTCACCCCCACCTTCCTGCCAGTTACAGTCACTCTCAGTCACCCCCATCTTCCCGCCAGTTAAACCCCCCACCTTCCTGCCAGTTACAGTCACTCTCAGTCACCCCCATCTTCCCGCCAGTTAAAGCCCCCACCTTCCTGCCAGTTACAGTCACTCTCAGTCACCCCCACCTTCCTGCCAGTTACAGTCACTCTCAGTCACCCCCATCTTCCCGCCAGTTAAAGCCCCCATCTTCCCGCCAGTTAAAGCCCCCACCTTCCTGCCAGTTACAGTCACTCTCAGTCACCCCCATCTTCCCGCCAGTTAAAGCCCCCACCTTCCTGCCAGTTACAGTCACTCTCAGTCACCCCCATCTTCCCGCCAGTTAAAGCCCCCATCTTCCCGCCAGTTAAAGCCCCCACCTTCCTGCCATTTACAGTCACTCTCAGTCACCCCCATCTTCCCGCCAGTTAAAGCCCCCACCTTCCTGCCAGTTACAGTCACTCTCAGTCACCCCCATCTTCCCACCAGTTAAAGCCCCCAAATTCCCGCCAGTTAAAGCCCCCACCTTCCTGCCAGTTACAGTCACTCTCAGTCACCCCCATCTTCCCGCCAGTTAAAGCCCCTATCTTCCCGCCAGTTAAAGCCCCCACCTTCCTGCCAGTTACAGTCACTCTCAGTCACCCCCATCTTCCTGCCAGTTAAAGCCCCCATCTTCCCGCCAGTTAAAGCCCCTATCTTCCCACCAGTTAAAGCCCCCATCTTCCTGCCAGTTAAAGCCCCCATCTTCCCGCCAGTTAAAGCCCCATCAGGTTCTGCAACCCCTGCGACTGCCGTTCCTGTCCTCGCAGTTACCTCCCCCTGCCCCACTGACCTGCACCTCCCCACAGTCGCACTCTTCATCAGCCTCGAGGTAGCCATTGCCACAGCGTTGAGCTCCGTACAGTCTCTCCATATCCGGCCGGTTGTACAAGCAGACACCTCCTCCACGCTGAAGGTAAAACCGTAGGTCCGAATGGCTACAGGAGCTGAAGACCCTCGGGAACGGGTGTCTGAGGGGGAGGGAGAACAGAGTGAAGATCCTTGGGAAAATGAGTGAAAGGGAGTTGGAGAGCGGAGTGAAGACCATCGGGAATGGGTGCCAGGGTGTGCGTAGTGATCTTCAGAATAGGTTTCTGAGGGAGAAGGAAATGTGTGACTGGCGTCGAGGTGGTCAATAGTGTCTCTGGAATCCTGCTGTGGATGTCGGGTGGTCAGCACTGTCTCTGTGTCCCTGCTGTACGTG
The DNA here is from genome assembly GCF_048418815.1 of Hemitrygon akajei. Taxonomy (NCBI): domain Eukaryota; kingdom Metazoa; phylum Chordata; class Chondrichthyes; order Myliobatiformes; family Dasyatidae; genus Hemitrygon; species Hemitrygon akajei. The sequence goes on along the minus strand of NC_133127.1, from coordinate 1,312,917 downwards.
TTGGCAAGCCAGTGTAGTCCCTGGGATCCTGCTATGCATGACCATCAAACCATGAGATATTGGAGCATAATCATAGACCTTTTGGCCCATCGAGTTTGCTCCATCATTTCTTCACAGCTGATCCATTTTCCTTCTGAGCCCCTCCTGCTTTACCCCCTCATCCCTTCATGCCCTGTATAATCAAGAATCTATCCACATCTGCCTTAAATATACCTGAAGAATTAGCCTCCACAGCTGAGTGAACTTCCTTTGAACGCTCTCCAGTTTCAGCACTTCTTTTCTTAGACAAAGGGCTCAAAACTGCTCACATTAGTCCAAGTGGAGCCTCACCAGTGAAACATAGAAAACCGAGAGCACAATACAGGCCCTTTGGCCCACAAAGTTGTGCCGAACATGTCCCTATCTTAGAAATTACTAGGCTTACCCACAGCCCTCTATTTTTCTAAGCTCCATGCACCGATCCAAAATTCTCTTAAAAGACCCTATCGTACCCACCTCCACCACCATTGCCAGCAGCCCATTCCATGCACTCAGCACTCTGAGTAACAACTTACCCCTGACATCTCCTCTGTATCTACAACCCAGCACCTTAAACCTGTGTCCTCTTGTGGCAACCATTTCAGCCCTGAGAAAGAGCCTCTGACTATCCACACAACCAATGCCTCTCATCATCTTGCACACCTCTATCAGGTCACCTCTCATCCTCCTTCACTCCAAGGAGAAAAGACCGAGTTCACTCAACCTATTCTCATAAGGCATGCTCCCCAATGCAGGCAACATCCTTGTAAATCTCCTCTGCACCCTTTCTATAGTTTCCACAACCTTCCTGTAGTGAGGTGACCAGAACTGAGCACAATACTCCAAGTGGGGTCTGACCAGCGTCCAATATAGCTGCAACATTACCTCTCGGCTCCTAAATTCAATTCCACAACTGATGAAGGCAAATACACCATATGCCTTCTTAGCCACAGGGTCAACCTTCGCAGCTGCTTTAGCTGTCCTATGGATTTGGACCCCAAGATCCCTCTGATCCTCCACACTGCCAAGAGTCTTACCATTAATACTATATTCTGCCATCATATTTGATCTACTAAAATGAACCACGTCACACTTATCTGGGTTGAACTCCATCTGCCACTTCTCAGCCCAGTTTTGCATCCTATCAATGTCCCGCTGTAACCTCTGACAGCCCTCCATACTATCCACAACACTTCCAACCTTTGTGCCATCAGCAAACTTACTAACAATATAACCATATAACAATCACAGCACGGAAACAGGCCATTCCGGCCCTCCTAGTCCGTGCCGAACTCTTAATCTCACCTAGTCCCACCTACCCGCACTCAGCCCATAACCCTCCACTCCTTTCCTGTCCATATACCTATCCAATTTTACCTTAAATGACACAACTGAACTGGCCTCTACTACTTCTACAGGAAGCTCATTCCACACAGCTATCACTCTCTGAGTAAAGAAATACCCCCTCGTGTTTCCCTTAAACTTTTGCCCCCTAACTCTCAAATCATGTCCTCTTGTTTGAATCTCCCCTACTCTCAATGGAAACAGCCTATTCACGTCAACTCTATCTATCCCTCTCAACATTTTAAATACCTCGATCAAATCCCCCCTCAACCTTCTACGCTCCAATGAATAGAGACCTAACTTGTTCAACCTTTCTCTGTAACTTAAGTGCTGAAACCCAGGTAACATCCTAGTAAATCGTCTCTGCACTCTCTCTAATTTATTGATATCTTTCCTATAATTCTGTGACCAGAACTGTACACAATATTCCAAATTTGGCCTTACCAATGCCTTGTACAATTTTAACATTACATCCCAACTTCTGTACTCAATGCTCTGATTTATAAAGGCCAGCATTCCAAAAGCCTTCTTCACCACCCTATCTACATGAGACTCCACCTTCAGGGAACTATGCACTGTTATTCCTAGATCTCTCTGTTCCACTGCATTCCTCAATGCCCTACCATTTACCCTGTATGTTCTATTTGGATTATTCCTGCCAAAATGTAGAACCTCACACTTCTCAGCATTAAACTCCATCTGCCAACGTTCAGCCCATTCTTCTAACCGGCATAAATCTCCCTGCAAGCTTTGAAAACCCACCTCATTATCCACAACACCTCCTACCTTAGTATCATCAGCATACTTACTAATCCAATTTACCACCCCATCATCCAGATCATTTATGTATATTACAAACAACATTGGGCCCAAAACAGATCCCTGAGGCACCCCGCTAGTCACCGGCCTCCATCCCGATAAACAATTATCCACCACTACTCTCTGGCATCTCCCATCTAGCCATCCCTCCACTTCCTCATCCAGGTCATTTATAAAAATCACGAAGAGTAAGGGTCCCAGAACAGATCCCTGAGGCACTCCACTGGTGATCAATCTCCATGCAGAATATGATCAGTCTACAACCACTCTTTGCCTTCTGTGGGCAAGCCAGTTCTGGATCCACAAAGCAATGTCCCCTCGGATCCCATGCCTCCTTACTTTCTCAATAAACCTAGCATGGGGTACCTTGTCAAATGCCTTGCTGAAATCCATATACACTACATCTACTGCTCTACCTTCACCAATGTGTTTTAGTCACATCCTCAAAAAATATAATGAAGCTTGTAAGGCACAACCTGCCCTTGACAAAGCCATGCTGACTATTCCTAATCAAATTATACCTCTCCAAATGTTCATAAATCCTGCCTCTCAGGATCTTCTCCATCAACTTACCAAACACTGAGGTAAAACTCACTGGTCTATCATTTCCTGGGCTATCTCTACTCCCTTTCTTGAATAAAGGAACAACGTCTGCAACCCTCCAATCCTCCGGAACCTCTCCCGTTCCCATTGATGATACAAAGATCATTGCCAGAGGCTCAGCAATCTCCTCCCTCACCTCCCACAGTAGCCTGGGATACATCTCATCTGGTCCTGGTGACTTATCCAACTTGATACTTTCTAAAAGCTCCAGCACATCCTCTCTCTTAATATCTGCATCCTCAAGCTTTTCAGTCTGCTGCAAGTCAGCACTGCAATCACCAAGATCCTTTTCCATAGTGAACACTGAAATAAAGTATTCATTAAGTACCTCTGCTATTTCCTTCGGTTCCATACACACTTTCCCACTGTCACACTTAATAGGTCCTATTCTTTCTCATCTTATCCTCTTGCTCTTCACATACTTGTAGAATGCCTTGGGGTTTTCCTTAATCCTGCCTGCCAAGGCCTTCTCATGGCCCCTTCTAGCTCTCCTAATTTCCTTCTTAAGCTCCTTCCTGTTAGCCTTATAATCTTCTAGCTCTCTAACAATACCTAGCTCTCTGAACCTTTTGTAAGCTTTTCTTTTCTTCTTGACCAGATTTATTATAGCCTTTGTACACCACGGTTCCTGTACCCTACCGTAACTTCCCTGTATAATTGGAACGTACCTACTCAGAACTCCACACAAATATCCCCTGAACATTTGCCACATTTCTTCCATACTTTTCTCTAAGAACAATCTGTTTCCAATTTAAGCTTCCAATTTCCTGCCTGATAGCCTCATAATTCCCCTTACTCCAATTAAACATTTTTCTAACATGTCTGTTCCTATTTCTCTCCAATGCTATTGTAAAGGAGATAGAATTATGATCACCATCTCCAAAATGCTCTCCCACTGAGAGATCTGACACCTGACCAGGTTCATTTCCCAATACCAAATCAAGTACAGTCTGTCTTCGTGTAGGCTTATCTACATATTGTGTCAAGAAACCTTCCTGATCACACCTAACAAACTCCACCCCATCGAAACCCCTTGCTCTAGAGATGCCAATCGATATTTGGGAAATTAAAATGTCCCATCACGACAACTCTGTTATTATTACAGCTTTCCAGGATCTGTTTCCCTATCTCCTCCTCGATATCCCTGTTACTATTGGGTGGCCTATAAAAAAACACCAAGTTATTGATCCCTTGCTGTTCCTAACCTCCACCCACAGAGACTCTGTAGACAATCCCTCCATGACGTCCACCTTTTCTGCAGCTGTGACACTATCTCTGATCCACAGTGCCATGCCCTCACCTCTTTTGCCTCCCTCCCTGTCTTTTCGGAAACATCTAAACCCGGCACTTGAAGTAACCATTCCTGTCCCTGAGCCATCCAAGTCTCTGCAATGGCCACAACATCATAGCTCCAAGAACTGATCCACACTCTAAGCTCATCTGCTTTGTTCACAATACTCCTCGCAATAAAATAGAGGAGTGCCTCATGAAGATGTCCAAAGTCTTAGTTTAAAGTTTCTAGTTTAAACTATTCTAGTTTAACTCTCCCCAGAAGCCTTAGCAATCTTCCCCACCAGGATATTGGTCCATCTGGGATTCAAGTGCAACCCGTCCTTTTTGTACAGGTCACACCTGCCCCAAAAGAAGTCCCAATGATCCAGAAATCTGAATTCCTGCCCCCTGCTCCAATCCCTCAGCCACAGATTTGTCCTCCACCTCATCCAATTCCTATTCTCACTGTCGCGTGGCACAGGCAGTAATCCCGAGATTACTACCTTTATGGTCCTGCTTCTCAACTTCCTTCCTAACTCCTTTATAAGTGCTTTATAAAGTCTCAACATTATGTCCTTGCTTTAATATTCCAGTCCTCTTGAAAAGAAAATAATGCTAATGCTGCACATACCTTCTTCACCACAGACTCGATGTGCAAACGTACCTTTGGGGTGTTCAGCACAAGGACTCCCAAGTTCTTTTCCTCTTGCATTTTTGAATTTTTTCTCCAGTTAGAAAATAGTTTGCTTTAATTTATTTTACCAAAGTGCATGACCATACAATTCCTGACACTGTATTCCATCTGCCATTTCTTGGCCCATTCTCCTTATCTGTATACATCCTCTGTGGCCTCTCTGCTTTCTCAAAACTACCTGCCCACCCCCCCCACCTCCTCTCTTCATATTGTCTGCAGACTTTGCCACAAAGCGATCAATTCCGTCATCCAAACCGTCGGGGGTTTCAGGAGGTGGGAATGTCGGAGGAGTGTCTGCATGTCCTCACCCTGTGGCAGCTGCCATGATGCAGCCTCCCTGCTCGGCCGAGGCCTGCGTGCAGCAGCCGACGCCATCGTGGGCCAGTCCCAGGTTGTGGCCGATCTCATGGGCCATAGTGGAGGCTGCTCCAATGGCTGGTTCCGAGTGATCCTGAGAGTGAAGAACCCATCAGTGTCAGACACAGAACACACACTACACAGTGACCCCATCCAACCTACTCCCCTCTGCAGACACCGGCTCTTCCACTCTTCCTCTGCCTCCCTTCACAACATAAGACGGAGAGGAGGCCTGGGGAGATATGTCCTGATGGAGGGTCCACGGGGTTGGGTGAGGGTATGCCCCAGTGAAGGGTCCGTGGTGGGGGGGGGGGGGGGATGCATCCTCAGGAAAGCTCCGGGCCCAAAACTGTGATTGTCTCCCAAAAACACAAACTCCCCATTTTGGTCATGCCATCACCAGCTAGCTGCTCTGGCAAATGTCATACTATACAGAGACTGGGCATTCGGTCCCTCCACTCTCCGTTGGCCAGAACCGCTGGTCTGCCCCTGCTGCAGTATGGAGGCCAAGAGGTGAGGAGGATGGTGGCAGAGACGGCGTGGACTGTACCCCCTCAGATTGTCTGGGTGTGAGGGGTCGAGGCGATGGTATGGGAGCGGGTGTGGTTCTGCTGGGGGATGGGGCTGGCGGGGCCCAGCTTCTGTACCAGAGGGGAGGGAGAGAGAGGAGACAGGCAGAGAGTGATACAAAAGTACAACACAGAAACACGCTCTTTGGCTAATCTAGTCCATTCCAAATCATTTAAACTGTCTACTCCCATCAACCTGCACCAGGACCACAGCCATCCATAGTCCTACTATCTACATACCTATCCAATCTTCTCTCAGACATTGAAATCGAACTCGCATGCACCACCTGTGTTGGCAGCTCATTCCACATTCTCATGCCCCTCTGAGTGAAGAAGTTTCCCCTCATGTTCCCCTTAAACTTCTCACCTTTCACCCTTAACCCAGACATCGGGTTGTAGTCTCACCAAATCTCAAAGGAAAAGGCCTGCTTGCATTTACCCTGTCTATGCTCCTCATAATTTTGTACACCTCCATCAGATCTCCTCTCAATCTTCTTTGTTCTTAGGAATAAAGTCCTTATAACCCAGGTCCTGCAGACCCGGCGACACCCTATAACGTGTTTCTCTGCATCTTTCAACCTTGTTTACATCTTTCCTGTAGGTAGGTGACCAAAACAGCACACAATACTTCAAATTAGACCTCACCAATATCTTACACAACTTCATTACATCCCTTCTCCTGTACTCAATACTTTGATTTATGAAGGCCAATGTGCCAAAAGCTTTCCTTATGACCGTATCTACCTGCGACACCACTTTCTACGAACTTTGGACCTGTATTCCCAGATCCCTGTGTTCTACCACACTCCTCAGTGCCCTACCATTCACTGTGTAAGACCTACCCTGGTTGGTCCTACTGAAGTGCAACACCATAAGATCACAAGATACAGGAGCAGAATTAGCCCATCTGGCCCATCAAGTCTGCGTCACCATTTCATCATGGCTGATCCACTTTTCCTCTCAGCTCCAGTCTCCTGTCCCCCCCACCCTAACCCTAACCCTCATCCCTTCATACCCAGACCAATCAAGAATCGATTAACCTCTGCCTTAAATATACATAAAGACTTGGCCTCCACAGATGGTTTCCTGGGGCAATGGTTTCCACAGATTCACCACTCTCTGGCTAAAGAAATTCCTCCTCATCTCTGTTCTAAAAGGACACCCCTCTTTTCCGAGGCTGTGTCCTCTGGTCTTACACTCTGCCACCACAGCAATCATCCTCTCCACATCCATTCTATCATGGTCTTTCACCATTCGATAGATTTCAATTAGGTCACCCCTTATTCTTCTGAATGCCAGCAAACGCAGGCCCAGAGCCATCAAACACTTTTCATGTGGCAAGCCATTCAATCCCAAAATCAGTTTCGTGAACCTCCTTTGAACCCTCTCTGTTTCAACACATTCTTTCTAGGAAAAGGGGCCCAAAACTGCTCGCAATACTCCAAGTGAGGCCTCTCTAGTGCTTTATAAAGTCTCAACATTACATCCTTGCTTTTATTTTCTAGTCCTCTTGAAATGAATGCTAACATTGCATTTGCCTTCCTCACCACAAACTCAACCTTCAAATCAACATTTTAGGATAATGCATAATGACTCCCAAGTCCCTTTGTGCCTCAAATCTTTTTTTTCTCTCCATTTAGAAAATAGTCAACCCTTTCATTTCTTGTAACAAAGTGCATGACCGTACACTTCCTGACTCTGTATTCCATTTGCCACCTCTTTGCCCATTCTCCTCATCCAAGTCCTTCTGTAGCCTCTCTACTTCCCTCAAAATCACCACCAATCTTCATATTGCCTACAATCTTTGTAACAAAGCCATCAATTCCATCATCCAAATTGTCGACATATAACATAAAAAGAATTGGTCCCCTCAAAGACTCCTGTGGAACATCACTTCTCACCGGCAGCCAGCTGGAAAAGTCTCCCTTAATTCCAAATTTTTGCCTCGTGCCAATCAGTCACTGCTTTATTTATGATTGCACTTGTCTGCATTAAATTCCACCTGCCATTTTTCCAGCTGGTCCAGATCCCATTGCAAGCTCTGATAGTCTCCCTCGCTGTACACTACAACCCCAATCTGGGTGTCATCCAGGTCATCGATATAGATGACAAACAACAATGGACTCAGCACCGATCCCTGTGGCACTCCACTGTCATTCCAACAGTCAGAGAAGCAACCTTCTACTACCACTTTCTGGCTTCTCCCACAAAGCCAATGTCTAATCCAATTTACTACTCTGTAAGATTGGTTAGACATGACCTACCACACATGAAGCCATGTTAACTATCCTAAACAGTCTATCTCTATCCAAATACTCATATATCAGGTCCATTAGAATATCTTCCAATAATTTTTCCACTGAATATGCAAGGCTTACTGACCTATAATTGCTTGGTTCATTTTAAGAACCTTTTTTTAAACAGTGCAAGTACATTGGCTATCCTCCAATCCTCTGCCATTTCTGCACTTGCCTACCGTAGGGTCTGAGGCAACACCTTGTCAGGCTCTAGAGATTCATCCACCCTGACTTGCCTCAAAGTAGCAAACCCCTCCTCCTCTGTAATCTGTATCAGGTCCGTGAAATTGAAGCCATCTTCCCTCATTTCTATAGATTGTGTCTGTCTCCAGAGTAAATAAAGATGTAAAGAATTCATTTAAGAACTTCCCCATCTCTTTTGGTTCTCACATGGATTACCATTCTGATCTTCCAGAGGACCTGTTTTGTCCCTTACAATCCTTTTGCTCTTAATATATCTGTAGAATTCCTTAGGATTCTCTTTCACCTTGCTGCCAGGGCAACTTCATGCCCTCTTTTTGCCTTCCCGATTTCTTTCGTCAATGTTCTCTTGGATTTCTTACACTCCATAAACACCTCACTTGTTCTTACAATGCACTTCCTTTTTTTCTCTTAACCAATGTCTCAGTATTTCTTGAAAACCAAGGCTCTCTTATACTTCTCATCTTAATCTTGTATTCTGACAGCCACATACAAGCTCTGCACTCTCAAATTTTCACTTTTGGATGTCTCCTACTTACCAAATACAACTTAGCCACAAAACAGCCTGTCCCAATCTATAAAACCATAAGATACAGGAACAGAAGTAGGCCATTCAGCCCATCAAGTCTGCTCCACAATTCAATCATGGGCTGATCTAATTCTTCCAGTCATCCCCACTCCCCTGCCTTCTCCCCATATCCTTTTATGCCCTGGCTAATCAAGAATCTATCTATCTCTGCCTTAAATGCACCCAATGACTTGGCCTCCACAGCTGATCGTGGCAAAAAATTCCACAGATTTACCAGTCTCTAACTAAAGCAATTTCTCCACATCTCAGTTCTAAATGAACGTCCTTCAATCCTGAAGTCATGCCCTCTTGTCCTAGACTCCCCTACCATGGGAAATAACTTTGTCATATCTAATCTGTTCAGGCCTTTTAACATTCAGATTGTTTCTATGAGATCCCCCCCCCCCTCATTCTCCTGAACTCCAGGGAATACAGCCCAAGAGCTGCCAGACATTCCTCATACAGTAACCCTTTCATCCCTGTAATCATTCTCGTGAATCTTCTCTGAACCCTCTCCAATGTCAGTACACCCTTTCTAAAATAAGGAGCCCAAAACTGCACACAACACTGCAAGTGTGGTTTCACGGGTACCTGATAGAGCCTCAACATCACATCCCTGCTCTTATATTCTATACTTCTAGAAATGAATGCCAACATTGCATTCGCCTTCTTTACCACTGACTCAACCTAGAGGTTAACCTTTAGGGCATCTTGCACAAGGACTCCCAAGTCCCTTTGCATCTCTGCATTTTGAATTCTCTCTCCATCTAAATAATATTCTGCCCATTTATTTCTTTCACAAAAGTGCATGACCGTACACTTTCCAACATTGCATTTCATTTGCCACCAGGGAGGCAAACTACCATCTGGGTCTCCTGATCACGTCCACAGAATCGCCTGTCTGACCCCCTAACTATCGAGTCCCCTATTACTACTGCCTTCCTCTTCCTTTCCCTACCCTTCTGAGCCACAGAGCTGGACTCTGTGCCAGAGGCACGGCCACTGTTAGGCTGTTCCCCCCCGCCCCCCCAATAGTACTCAAACAGGAGTACTTATTGTTAAGGGGTACAGACACTGGGGTACTCTCTAGTACCTGACTCTTCCCCTTCCCCCTCCTAACCGTGACCCACTTGTCTCCCTCCCATGGTCCCGGTGTGACCACCTGCCTGTAACTCCTCTCTATCAACTCCTCACTCTCCCTGACCAGACGAAGGTCATCAAGTTGAAGCTCCAGTTCTGTAACACGGTCCCTTAGGAGCTGCAGCTCAGCGCACCTGGCGCAGATATGGACGTCCGGGAGGCTAGGAGACTCCAGGACCTCCCACATCCGACACCGAGAACAACAAGCTGCCCTCACACTCATACTTTCCCTTTCCTCAAATAACAGGAAAAACTGAAACCTAAACCTACCTTGCCTCGTCCGCTTCCTCCTAAGCCCGTTGAGCCCAAGCCCTTAAGCCTTCACTCTGCTCCCGGCTCACTCCACTGCCCGCAAACAACGCTGCCCGCTGTATAAGGCTGTGTCCTTTTTAAATCTTCCCCACTTTACTGCTCGACGTCACACGCCTGCGCAGTCCCGCCTCTCTTAACTCCGATGAGAATAAGAAAAATTCAAGATGGCTCCCACCGCACTCTCATTCTGATCCTCCAACTCCCTTCTCCAAACGAAAACCAATTCAGGATTTCTACCCTTTTTAAATCTTCCCCGCTTCACTGCCCGCCGTCACACGCCTGCGCAGTCCTGCCTCTCTTAACTCCGATGAGAATAAGAAAAATTCAAGATGGCTCCCACCGCACTCCCGTTCTGATCCTCCGATTTCCTTCTCCAAACGAAAAATTCAATGTTATAAGACAGTAAGACAGGGGAACTTCCAAGCTGAGGTGTATACTTTCTATATACACTATATATAGTTAGGTAGATAGATAGAAAGAGAGACCCTATCCACCCTCCCCCTCCCACTCGCTCTTTCCTGCCTTTTACTCCCTCGTTCCCCACTACCAGTCAATGCACAGCCTTGGAGGAAGATTGCAGACCCACCATGCTGACGCCCCCAGAGGTATCCAGCGAGCACATCCCCTCCAATGGTGCCATCCCGATGGTCGTTCCCCGGAATGTCACACCTCTGCAGCGGGGAAGAGGGTAAAAAGAGCTCAGCTCACAAAGACAAAGACACACACACACACACAAATTCATGCACACACACACCTATTCATACACACTCACATACACACAGGAACACACACACACACATATTCAATCATACACAAACTCACTCACACACATAAACATACACACACTCACATTCACATAGGAACACACACATTCACACACTCACACACAAACTCACAGACTCATACAAACCTACATAAACACACATTCACATTCCAAGAGACACAGAAAAACACACACTCACATACATAGATACTCACAGACACACACATTCACACAAACATGCACAAACACACTCACAGAAACACACACACAGACACTCAAACAAGCACACACACACGCAGGCAAATGCACACACGCACACACTCAAACTCATACACATGCAGAGACACACATACACAGGCTCACACTTTCACATAAACACACACTCAAACTCACACACAAACACACAAGCACACAGACACACAAACTCACACAATGACAAACACACATAATCACATGAATGCACACACAATCACACAGACAAACTCACACACTATCACACACAAACTCACATACAATCACACAAGCACACACAATCACACAGACACAAACTTACACACAATCACACACAGACACAAACTCACACACTATCACACACAGACACGAACTCGTACACTATCACACAAGCACACACACTCTCACAAACCAACTTGCATACACTATCATGCAAACACACAGACACACTCACAAACTTATACAAATACTCACACTCACACAGACACACATACACACAAATACACAAACTCACACAAATATACATATACACACACAAACACATTCACACGTAGAGACACACAGATAGACACAAAAACCTCAGAGCCACATACACTCTCACACATGTACCCTCACACAAACACACAGATACTCACAGACACACAAACAAGCACACTCACACAAACAGGTGTACATACACACACACACATACACGTAGCTATGCAGAGACAGAAACAAATGAGTAAGCCCATAGCCCCTCCTGTGCACACTCCTGTAGAAATCTCCCCCCTACGTGATGAGCTGGGCATTGTCGTGCTGCATCCGCGTCCAAAGCTGCTGCCTCCACTTCAGGAAGGCGGAGAGCACGGCATTGGGGTCTGTGCTGATGGTGATCTGGTCCCTGTGGGTCCACACTTCCAGCCCGATCAGTGCGATTCGAATATTCAGACTTCTGTAAAACTGCCGGGAAAAGCGGGACACGCGAAATACAAAATTCAAAGTTAATTTATTATCAAAGTACATATATATCACCATATACAAACCTGAGATTCAGTGACACTCACACACTGTGGAAGTGACTGAGGTCACACCTGTGAAGACCCTTCACCCTGTCCAGCTGACACTATCTCTCCATGCTGTCTGCATGAGAGGTCATGTGCTATAACAAGAGCTTGGACAAACTTGGGGGTTTTTTGGGGTTATTATTTGGGTCAGGAGTGTCAGAAGTTGATAGAGGTTTATATATTATGATAGAGTAGACAGACAGCATCTTTTCCCCAGGGTTGAAATGCTGAATACCAGGTGAGAGGGGGTAATTTCAAAGGAGATGTAAGGGACAGAGAGTGGTGGCGCCAGAAACATGCTTCTTGGAGTAGTGGTAAACACAGATAAGATGAAGGTGTTCAAGAAGCTCTTAGACAGAGACATGAATGAGAGGAAACTGGAAAGGGATGTAGATTGTGTAGAGACAAGGGATTAGATTTTTTGGGCCGAATGCCTAACTAAATTATGAATTAGTTCAGCCAGACAGTGTGGGCCAAAGGACTGTTCCTGTGCTCTGAGAATAACATCAGCTTTCCCAGAAGCAGTGGAAGGTTCTGGAAACACCAAATTTTCACTACCACGTATACGATGGTGGACCCTCACTGGGCCAGGAGGTGGGGACAGAGGTCGCTCGTACCTTATCCACATAGTTTGCAATCTCCAGGATTCTGTCCTTGGTTTTCCCCAGGTCACGGTCCTGGCTCTGGAACTGCGGCAGCAAAACGTCAGAGTGCAGCGAATAGGACAGGACATCCACACCATAACTCCCACCCAGTAATCTCCTCACGCAGTAATCCCCCTCACTCTGTAACTTAACTCACCCAGTTTCCTAATGCACCTAGTAACTACCCTCTCCCAGTTACACACACCCAGTAACACCCTCTCACCTAACAACCTCACTCTCAATACCACCCCTCACTCTCAATAACATCCTCACCCAGTAACAACCAACCCTCACTCTCAATAACACCCCCACCCAGTAACAGCCACCCCTCACTCTCAATAACATCCTCACCCAGTAAAAACCACCCCTCACTCCAATAACATCCTCACCCAGTAAAAACGACCCCTCACTCTAACAATCTCCCTCACCCAGTAACAACCACCACTCACTCTAACACCCTCACCAAATAACAACCACCCCTCACTCTCATTAACACCCTCACCCAGTAACAACCACCCCTCACTCTCAATAACAATCACCCTCACCCAGTAACAACCACCCCCACTCTAATAACAATCTCCCTCACCCAGTAACAACCACCCCTCACTCTCAATAACAATCACCCTCACCCAGTAACAACCACCCCTCACTCTCATTAACACCCCCACCCAGTAACAACCACCCCTCACTCTCAATAACACCCTCACCCAGTAACAACCACCACTCACTCTAATAACACCCCCACCCAGTAACAACCACCCCTCACTCTCATTAACACCCTCACCCAGTAACAACCACCCCTCACTCTCAATAACATCCTCACCCAGTAACAACCAACCCTCACTCTCAATAACATTCTCACCCAGTAACAACCACCACTCACTCTCAATAACAATCTCCCACACCCAGTAACAACCACCACTCACTCTCAATAATATCCTCACCCAGTAACAACCACCACTCACTCTCAATAACATCCTCACCCAGTAACAACCACCCCTCACTCTCAATAACAATCACCCAGTAACAACTACCACTCACTCTCAATAACACCCTCACCCAATAACAACCACCACTCACTCTCAATAACACCCTCACCCAGTAACAACCACCACTCACTCTAATAACAATCTCCCTCACCCAGTAACAACGACCCCTCACTCTAATAACAATCACCCAGTAACAACCACCATTCACTCTCAATAACAATCACCCAGTAACAACCACCACTCACTCTCAATAACACCCTCACCCAGTAACAACCACCCCTCACTCTCATTAACACCCTCACCCAGTAACAACCACCCCTCACTCTCAATAACACCCTCACCCAGTAACAACCACCACTCACTCTCAATAACACCCCCACCCAGTAACAACCACCCCTCACTCTCAATAACACCCTCACCCAGTAACAACCACCACTCACTCTAATAACACCCCCACCCAGTAACAACCACCCCTCACTCTCATTAACACCCTCACCCAGTAACAACCACCCCTCACTCTCAATAACATCCTCACCCAGTAACAACCAACCCTCACTCTCAATAACATTCTCACCCAGTAACAACCACCACTCACTCTCAATAACAATCTCCCACACCCAGTAACAACCACCACTCACTCTCAATAATATCCTCACCCAGTAACAACCACCACTCACTCTCAATAACATCCTCACCCAGTAACAACCACCCCTCACTCTCAATAACAATCACCCAGTAACAACTACCACTCACTCTCAATAACACCCTCACCCAATAACAACCACCACTCACTCTCAATAACACCCTCACCCAGTAACAACCACCACTCACTCTAATAACAATTTCCCTCACCCAGTAACAACGACCCCTCACTCTAATAACAATCACCCAGTAACAACCACCATTCACTCTCAATAACAATCACCCAGTAACAACCACCACTCACTCTCAATAACACCCTCACCCAATAACAACCACCACTCACTCTCAATAACACCCTCACCCAGTAACAACCACCACTCACTCTAATAACAATCTCCCTCACCCAGTAACAACGACCCCTCACTCTAATAACAATCTCCCTCACCCATTAACAACATCCTCACCCAGTAACAACACCCTCACCCATTAATCCCCCAAGCAGTATCCACCCCCACCAAGTAACCACTTCACACGGAAACCTTTCCTTACCCAGTAAACCCCTCACTCAGTTAACCCCCTCACCCAGTAACCCCCTTTACCCTATCACCCCCTCACTTAGCACCCCCTTTTACCTTGTAACACCCCTCACCCAATAACCTCTCACCCTGTAACCTCCTTCACCCTGTAACCTCTCACCCACTAACTCTCTCACCCTGTAGTTCCTCTCAACCTGTAACCCCTCACCCCAGTAACCCCCTCGCTCAGTAACCCCCATCACCCAGCAACCTCCCAGAAACCCCCCTCATTCAACAAACCTCCCTCTCCCAATAACCCCTCTCACCCCCTCCCAATAGCCCCCTTCACACAGTGAAATGCTCACCCAGTAACGCCCCTCCTATAACCCAAATAACACCCAACCTCTCATGCTGCACCTTAACCCCACACCCTTCCCCGTAACCCCTCACTTGTCCCTGTAACCCCTCATCCTGTTCAAAAGTGATGAATTGCACTTCAACCCAAGGGGCACCAAAATTCTTGCGGGAAGGCTTGTTAGAGCTGTTGGGGTGTTTTAAACTAATTCGGTAGGAGGGTGGGAACTGGAAAGAAGGGACCTCTTGATAAAAAAGCAAAGATTGCGTGCAGTCAGACATTCAGGAGAGGCAGGCAGATGATAAGACATAACTGCGGACAGCAGGGTGAGTATCAGTGCATTATGGGTGCAGAACCAAAAAAGGGCAGCAAATACAGTATCAAAGTGTTATATCTCAATGTACGGAGTAGGAGAAATAAGGTGGATGATCTTGTTGCACTTTTATAGATTATTGGGTATGATGTGGCCATCACTGAATCGTGGCTGAAGGATGGTTGTGATTGGGAGCTGAATGTCCAAGGTTACACGTTATATCGGAGGGATAGGAAGGTAGGTAGAGGGGGCGGTGTGGCTGTACTGGTGAAGAATGGCATCAAATCAGTGTAACGATGTGACATAGGATCAGAAGATGTTGAATCCTTGTGAGCTGAGTTCAGAAACTTGCGAGAGTAAAAGGACCCTGATGGTAGTGATGAAATTTTAAGGGAATTGGGGGACATAAGAAATGATTATCTGATTCTGGTAAGTAGCGGGTTAAAATCAAGTGCCACCTCGTGTATGCTCTGTTCCATGAAAAGTTGCAGAGACTGTCCTTGACTGAAAAAAAAAACTGCCTTCAGTTTGTTTAGATTAATGACTCAAAGCTGTACCTTTGGGAATGATCTGTGGGCTGCGTACATTTCTTACGTTTTCACATCACTGATCTAAGTTCCCTCTTTGTTTGGAGAAGACACACTGATAAGGCAAAAATCTATCTGTAATTAAAACCTTGATTTAGTAACTCTCTTATCTAAGTAATTAAGTTTTGCTCTAACTGACTTGGCTGGAATATCTGTTCAACTAAGTGATTCTTTGTTTCACCGGTTCTATAAATTGTCATGTTTCTGAGTGTTAGAAAGCTCATTGCGAGCTGCCAGGGAGACACTCTGTCTTCCTGATGATCGGCTCCAAGTCTTCTCGCCAGTTGAGTTCAAACAAATAAACTGGTGAAAGGTTAAGGTAAAGACTTATGTGTGGTGTGGTTATTTGGACTGGCAAGTTTACAGCTGTTATATACAGGCCTCCCAACAGTGGCTGGGATATGGACCACAGATTACAACAGGAAATAGAAAAGGCGAGTCAAAAAGGCAATGTTATGGTAGTTACGGGAGATTTCAACATGCAGATCAATTGGGAAAATCATGTTGGAAATGGATCTTAAGAGAGTGAATTTGTTTGATGCCTACGAGACGGCTTTTTAGAGCAGTTTATCACTGAGTTTATGAGGAGATCAGCTATACTAGATTGGGCGTTATGTAATGAATGGGGCAAGAGAGTGGCAAATAAAATACGATGTTGGAAAATGCATGGTCATGCATTTTATTGTAGAAATAAATGTGGACTATTTTCTAAATGGGGAGAAAATCCAAAAACGGGAGGTACAAAGGGACTTGAGAGGGTTTGTGCAGAACTCTACAAGTTAGCTTGCAGGTCCAGTTGGCGGTGAGGAAGGCAAATGCCATGTTAGGATTCATTTCAAGAGGTCTGGAATACAAGAGCAGGAAGTGATGTTGAGGCTTTGTCAGACATTGATGAGGCCTCACCTTGAGTATTGTGAACAGTTTTGGACCCCTCATTTTAGAAAAGATGTGCTGGCATTGGAGAGGGTCCAGAGGAGGTTCAGAAGGATGATTCCAAGAATGAATAGCGGGAAAAACGTTTGTTAGCTCTGGTCTGTCCTCACTGGAATTCAGAAGGATGGGGGGGGGGGGGGGGATCTCATTGAAACCTTTTGAATGTTGAAAGGCCTAGACAGAGTAGATGTGAAAAGGATGTTTCCCATGGTGGAAGAGTGTAGCACAAGAGGGCACAGCCTCAGGATAGAGGGATATCCTTTCAAAACAGAGATGTGGAGAAATTTCTTTAGCCAGAAGGTGGTGAATTTGTGGAATTTGTTGCCACGTGCAGCTGTGGAGGCCAGGTCGTTGGGTGTATTTAAGGCAAAGATTGATAGGTTCTTGATTGGACATGGCATCAAAGGTTATGGGGAGAAGGCCGGTGAGTGTGTCTGTCGAGGAGAAAAAAGGATCAGCCATGATCGAATGGCGGAGCAGACTCGATGGGCCAGATGGCCTAATACTACTCCTGTCTTATGGTAACCTCTCACCCTACCCCTCACCATGCCAGTAATCCCCCTCCCTGTCCCCTCACCACACCAGTAAACCCCCCATCCCCTGACTCTTCACCCTCCATCCCGTTCCCTCGTCACGCCAGTAATCCCCCTCCCAGTCCCCTGACCCCTCACACCACCAATAATCCCCCTCCCAGTCCCCTGACCCCTCGCCCAGCCAGCAACCTCTGACCTCTGCATGGTCGGCTACAATATAGATTTCCATGAATTTCTCTGTGTCCCAGGAATCGCGCCGGACCTGTGGGAGAGGAGACGGGAGGAAAGGGAGTGTCTCATGCGTTAACACTGACCTTCTCAGGGACTGTTCTCCTGCCCTGCCTTTGCCACGACACAGGGGCCGGTCAGGCCAGTGTTGAGGGAGAATGGAAGATCTGGGCTCCATGCAATTCAACTGCAGACCCCACCCCCAAAACATCAGCAGGAGACAGGCCACTCAGCCCATTGAGCATTGACCCCATGGCTGTCCCATATTGACAGAATGGTGGCAGCAGGGGGTAGTCAGGACTCCCAGACCTGATGACAGTGAGTCTTCTCAAGGCCTCGATTTCCCACCTGCACCAAGCCCCACACCCCTCCACCTTAAACATTTCCAATGAGTGTCTCTCACCAATGGCCAGGGCACAAAGTTCCACAGATTCTATAGTCCCTGACAGAAGAAATATCTTCGTACCTCGGCTTTACACAGACCAGTCCTCATCACGTTGTTAAGACCCTGTGGTGAACTAGATATACCTGTCTGACTGCTCCTGTGGCTCCTCCCACAGACCCCTGTATAAAGGCGACTGTGGGCTGCTGCTCTCCCTCATTTTCCCCAGGATGTAGTGTTGTTTATTCTTCCAGTCAATAAAAGCCGATATCTCACTTCCTAAGTCTCAGCGTGAGTTATTGATGGTGCATCAATTTTATTGACTGGAAGTTAAAACATGGAAACCTTTTTACGCCCAGAACGTTTAGATTTGGACCCCCAGGACCCTGACGCAGCTCTTGCCTTTGAACACTGGCTTGTATGCTTCCACTCCTACTTGGAGGAGGTTCGTGCAACCGACCCAGCTGTTAGGCACAGACTTCTCCTCTCGAGGGTCGCCCCAAAAGTTTATTCATTCATCAGGGACCTCTCGACCTATGAAGGGGCGCTTGACGCCCTCAAAAGACAGTACCTGCGGCTGGTGAACGCAGTTTATGCCTGGCATCGCTTGGCTACCCGAAAACAGCGGCCTACGGAGTCGACTGCTGAATTTCTCCGAGCTCTACAGGCTCTCGTGCAGACTTGTGACTGCAAAACGCTCACAGCGGAACAGCATGCGGAACTCTTGGTCCGAGACGCCTTTGTGACCGGAGTCAGGTCAGTGTATTTGCGCCAGCGGCTGCTGGAAAAAGCTGATCTGACCTTACGCTCAGCGATAGAGACGGCTGATACGTTGGAGGCTGCACAGCTGTAGGCCGAGGTGGTCCAGCCGCGCGATTCCCCGCCGCCACCGGTTCCTGCGGGCGAATTCGCCAACGCCGCTGCCAGTCGTGGTATCACGAACTCCCCGACCTCGCCAGGCATAAAACTTTGTTACTTTTGTGGGCTTCCGGAACATTCCAGAAACAGCTGCCCGGCTCGCGAAGCGACTTGTTCCAGCTGCGGGAAGAAGGGCCATTTCGCCAAGGTCTGTAAATCTAAACCGCGCCCGGGGTCGAGCAGCGCTGCGTCTGAGACCTGGGGGCCGCCATTTTGCATGCCCGGATGTGAACAACCATCTTTGCCGGCGTCACCATGCCCCGCCCCTACCTAACCGTGTGCGACCTGGGAGCCACCATTTTGCATGCCCGGATGTGAGCGGCCATCTTTGCTGGCGTCACCAGGCCCCACCCCCGACTCGCCCCGTTCAACGCTGGCTACCGTGACCCTCGATCAAAGCGCTCCGCACCAGCTCGCAAGGTCGATGATGGACATCCTGGTGCAGGGACACAGGACTAGCTGCCTGTTTGACACAGGCAGCACTGAGAGTTTTATTGACCCGGCCACAGTGCAACGCTGTGGACTCGTGACACGGCCGGTACATCAGAAGATCACCTTGGCTTCGGGGTCGCATTCCACAGACATCCGGGTGGGTTGTGTAGCGACATTGGTGGTGCAGGGCACAGAATATCGGATCTTTGCGTTCCTGGTCATGCCTCGGCTGTGCGCCCCTGTGCTGTTGGGGCTCGACTTCCAGAGCCATCTCAAAAGTGTGACTATGGCATATGACGGGCCCCTACCACCACTCACTGTCAGGAATCCTCAGTTTGGTGGGACTTCGCCATATACTCCGTTACCACACGCACATACACACCGAACCACACATCCCGCCCAGCACCATGTCGATAGCTGTGCTGCTGACACTTGCAGCCTCTCCACCCTCAAGATCCCTCCCCCGTCACTGTTCACCAACCTGACCCCCAACTGTAAACCGGTGGCGACTAAAAGCAGGAGGTACAGCGCAGGGGACAGGGCCTTCATTCAGTCAGAGGTGCAGCAGCTGCTCGGGGAGGGGATCATTGAGCCAAGCACAAGCCCATGGCGGTCCCAGGTGGTTGTTGTTCGGACTGGGCAGAAAAATAGGATGGTTGTGGACTATAGCCAGACCATCAATAGATTCACGCAGCTTGACGCGTACCCCCTACCCCGCATCGCGGTATGGTCAACCAGATAGCTCAGTACAAGGTGTACTCGACAACAGATCTGAAATCCGCTTATCACCAGCTCCCCATCCGCCCAGAGGACCGCCCCTACACCGCCTTCGAGGCGGGTGGCAGGCTCTATCACTTCCTGCGCGTCCCATTTGGTGTCACCAATGGTGTCTCAGTCTTCCAGAGGGAGATGGACCGGATGGTGGACCAGTACAAACTGAAGGCCACATTTCCCTATCTAGATAACATCACCATCTGTGGTCGCGACTGGTCGGATCACGACGCCAACCTACAACGATTTTTCCAGGCCGAAGCTTTGAACCTCACTTATAACAAGGACAAGTGTGTGTTCCGAACCACACGACTCGCTATCCTTGGGTATGTCGTGGAGAAAGGGGTCATTGGCCCTGACCCCGACCGTATGCGCCCCCTGTTAGAACTCCCTCTTCCCACCACTCTCAAGGCCCTCCGGCGGTGCCTGGGTTTTTTTTCCTATTACGCCCAATGGGTCCCCCATTACGCAGACAAGGCCCGCCCCCTGGTCAAGTCTACCACATTTCCCCCTCTCTGCCGAGACCTGTGCGGCCTTCAGCTGCATTAAAGGGGACATTGCCAAAGCAACGATGCATGCGGTGGACGAGACCATTCCCTTCCAAGTAGAGAGTGACGCCTCCGACTTTGCGCTGGCTGCTACCCTCAATCAGGAAAGCAGACCAGTGGCGTTTTTTTCTCGTACCCTTCAAGGCTCTGGACTTCGGCACTCCACGGTGGAGAAAGAAGCCCAGGCCATAGTGGAAGCTATTAGGCACTGGAGGCACTATCTCGCCGGCAAAAGGTTCACCTTGCTGACCGACCAGCGCCTGGTTGCGTTCATGTTCAGCAACCAACAGCGGGGCAAAATCAAAAATGATAAAATTTTGCGGTGGAGAATAGAACTCTCCATCTACAATTATGATATCCTGTACCAGCCTGGCAGACTCAATGAACCCTCTGATGCCCTATCCCGGGGAGCGTGTGCTAGCGCACAGCTCGACCAGCTGTATGCCCTTCATGCCCATCTTTGCCATCCGGGGGTCACCCGATTTTACCATTTCATTAAAGCCCGGAACCTGCCGTACTCCCTGGAGGACATCAGGACGATGACCAGGGACTGCCAGATCTGCACTGAGTGCAAACCGCACTTCTACCGTCCTGACACTGCGCAGCTTGTCAAGGCCACCCGCCCTTTTGAGCGACTGAGTGTTGACTTTAAGGGCCCCCTTCCCTCCACCGACCGCAATGTCTATTTTCTCAGTATTATTGACGAGTACTCGCGATTCCCCTTTGCCGTTCCCTGCCCCGACACTACTACCACGTCGGTCATAAAAGCCCTGCGCCAGCTCTTCACACTGTTCGGATATCCCTGCTATGTCCACAGTGATAGAGGGTCCTCCTTTATGAGTGACGAGCTGCGCCGGTTCCTGCTGGCTAGGGGCATTGCTACTAGTCGAACCACGAGTTATAATCCCCGGGGGAATGGCCTGGTGGAGAGGGAGAATGCCACAGTGTGGAAGGCCACACTTTTAGCCCTTAAGTCAAAAGGGTTGCCAGTCTCCCGATGGCAGGAGGTCCTCCCTGAAGCACTCCACTCTATCCGCTCCCTGTTGTGTACGTCCACTAATGCCACCCCTCACGAACGCCTATTCTCTTTTCCCAGGAAGTCTGTCACTGGGACCACCCTACCAGTTTGGCTGACGTCCCCGGGGCCAGTGCTGCTACGTAAACATGCGAGGAGTAATAAGTACTCCCCGCTGGTCGAGAGGGTTCACCTCCTGCATGCTAATCCCCAGTATGCCTACGTGGTCTTGCCTGATGGACAGGAGGACACGGTCTCTGTCCGTGACCTGGCGCCCGCCGGAGCAGCAGACCACTACCCCGAACATTCCACGATAACTATGAACCCTGTACCCGAGGTGACACCGCACACACCGTGCCACACCCAGACTCCTCACGACGCTCATGTACCGGGCATCTCGTACGCGTCTATTCCGGGGGCCTCGCACACACGCGAGGGATCCCTGACACTTCCAGTTGGGACAGAACCAACCCACTCTCCGCCTCTGGTGCAAACACCACCTCCGGCACCTGTGCAATTGCAGCCGGAGCTACGTAGATCGCAGCGAACGATTCGACCACCTGATAGACTTAACCTGTAAATATACTTGGGGACTCTTTTAAAACAAAGGGGGGGTGAATGTGGTGAACTAGATATACCTGTCTGACTGCTCCTGTGGATCCTCCCACAGACCCTGCTGACTGCTCCTGTGGCTCCTCCCACAGACCCCTGTATAAAGGCGACTGTGGGCTGCTGCTCTCCCTCATTTTCCCCAGGATGTAGTGTTGTTTATTCTTCCAGTCAATAAAAGCCGATATCTCACTTCCTAAGTCTCAGCGTGAGTTATTGATGGTGCATCAGACCCCTACCTCCGACTCTCCCAACAGCTGAGCTGCCAAACCGAACTCATGGTCTGAGATGTGTGATTAGTGTCACCCCCCTTCATCTGAACTCTAACATGCCCAAACTGCTCAGTCAGTCCTGATCACACATCCCAGGATCAGTCTCTCGGCTGCCTCTGGTATTGCCCTGCCATTGTTTGGCAAGAGAAGCAGAAATGTGCACAGAACCCCAGAGTGGCCTCGCCAGCTCCCTGTACAGCAGGAACAAAACCTCTCTGCTGTTCAACGACAGCTCAAACCAGATTCCGACACGGACTCGCCAGCTCCCTGTACAGCAGGAACAAAACCTCTCTGCTGTTCAACGACAGCTCAAACCAGATTCCAACACGGACTCGCCAGCTCCCTGTACAGCAGGAACAAAACCTCTCTGCTGTTCAACGACAGCTCAAACCAGATTCCGACACGGACTCGCCAGCTCCCTGTACAGCAGGAACAAAACCTCTCTGCTGTTCAACGACAGCTCAAACCAGATTCCGACACGGACTCGCCAGCTCCCTGTACAGCAGGAACAAAACCTCTCTGCTGTTCAACGACAGCTCAAACCAGATTCCGACACGGACTCGCCAGCTCCCTGTACAGCAGGAACAAAACCTCTCTGCTGTTCAACGACAGCTCAAACCAGATTCCGACACGGACTCGCCAGCTCCCTGTACAGCAGGAACAAAACCTCTCTGCTGTTCAACGACAGCTCAAACCAGATTCCGACACGGACTCGCCAGCTCCCTGTACAGCAGGAACAAAACCTCTCTGCTGTTCAACGACAGCTCAAACCAGATTCCGACACGGACTCGCCAGCTCCCTGTACAGCAGGAACAAAACCTCTCTGCTGTTCAACGACAGCTCAAACCAGATTCCGACACGGACTCGCCAGCTCCCTGTACAGCAGGAACAAAACCTCTCTGCTGTTCAACGACAGCTCAAACCAGATTCCGACACGGACTCGCCAGCTCCCTGTACAGCAGGAACAACATCTCTCTGCTGTTCAACGACAGCTCAAACCAGATTCCGACACGGACTCGCCAGCTCCCTGTGCAGCAGGAACAAAACCTCTCTGCTGTTCAACTACAGCTCTGTTGCAGTGAAGAACAACAGGTCATTTCCGGTGATACCCACCACAACACAGAACACAAAACAATACTGCACAGGAATGGATTCTATGGCCAACAACATCATGAGCTTGTCGCCACAAGCAGCTGTGGAGGCCAAGTCATTGGGTGTATTTAAGGCAGAGATAGATAGGTTCTTGAACAGCCAGGGCATCAAAGGGTATGGGGAGAAGGTAGGGGAGTGGGGATAACTGGAAGAATTGGATCAGCCCATGATTGATAGGGGAGCAGATTCAATGGGCCAAATGGCCTACTTCTGCTCCAAAAGCTTATGGTCTTATGCCCTGTACTGAACAAAATGCAAATCAAAGTACATCTCTTCTAACTACAAATGTTCACATGTCCCAATCCCTGCTGTACATGTGGCTATTGAACAGATTCCGACACCGCCCTGAAACCAGATTCCGACACCGCCCTGAAACCAGATTCCGACACCGCCCTGAAACCAGATTCCGACACCACCCTGAAACCAGATTCCGAAACCGCCCTGAAACCAGATTCCGACACCGCCCTGAAACCAGATTCCGACACCGCTGTCAAACCAGATTCCGACACCAGCCCTGAAACCAGATTCCGACACCGCCCTGAAACCAGATTCCGACACCGCCCTGAAACCAGATTCCGAAACCGCCGTCAAACCAGATTCTGAAACCGCCCTGAAACCAGATTCCGACACCGCCCTGAAACCAGATTCCGACACCGCCCTGAAACCAGATTCCGAAACCGCCCTGAAACCAGATTCCGACACCGCCCTGAAACCAGATTCCGACACCGCCCTGAAACCAGATTCTGACACCACCCTGAAACCAGATTCCGACACCACCCTGAAACCAGATTCCGAAACCGCCGTCAAACCAGATTCCGAAACCGCCCTGAAACCAGATTCCGACACCGCCCTGAAACCAGATCCCGACACCACCCTGAAACCAGATTCCGAAACCGCCGTCAAACCAGATTCCGACACCGCCCTGAAACCAGATTCCGACACCGCCGTCAAACCAGATTCCGACACCGCCGTCAAACCAGATTCCGACACCGCCCTGAAACCAGATCCCGACACCGCCCTGAAACCAGATCCCGACACCGCCCTGAAACCAGATCCCGACACCGCCCTGAAACCAGATTCCGACACCGCCGTCAAACCAGATCCCGACACCGCCGTCAAACCAGATCCCGACACTGCCCTGAAACCAGATCCCGACACCGCCGTGAAACCAGATCCCGACACCGCCGTGAAACCAGATCCCGACACCGCCCTGAAACAGATTCCGACACTGCCGTCAAACCAGATTCCAACACCGCCCTGAAACCAGATTCCGACACCGCCCTGAAACAGATTCCGACACCGCCGTCAAACCAGATTCCGACATCGACGTCAAACCAGATTCCGACATCGACGTCAAACCAGATTCCGACACTGACGTTAAACCAGATTCCGACACTGACGTCAAACCAGATTCCGACACCACTTTCAAACCAGTTTCGGACACCGCCCTGAAACCAGATTCCGACACCGACGTCAAACCAGATTCCGACACCGACGTCAAACCAGATTCCGACACCACTTTCAAACCAGTTTCTGACACCACCGTCAAACCAGATTCCGACACCGACGTCAAACCAGATTCCAACACTGACGTTAAACCAGATTCCGACACCGACGTCAAACCAGATTCCGACACCACTTTCAAACCAGTTTCGGACACCGCCCTGAAACCAGATTCCGACACCGCCGTCAAACCAGATTCCGACACTGACGTTAAACCAGATTCCGACACTGACGTCAAACCAGATTCCGACACCACTTTCAAACCAGTTTCGGACACCGCTCTGAAACCAGATTCCGACACCACCCTGAAACCAGATTCCGACACCGCCCTGAAACCAGATTCCGACACCGCCGTCAAACCAGATTCCGACACCACCCTGAAACCAGATTCCGACACCGACGTCAAACCAGATTCCGACACCACTTTCAAACCAGTTTCGGACACCGCCCTGAAACCAGATTCCGACACCGCCGTCAAACCAGATTCCGACACCACTTTCAAACCAGATTCCGACACCGCCCTGAAACCAGATCCCGACACCAGTCCTGAAACCAGATTCCGACACCAGCCCTGAAACCAGATTCCGACACCGCCCTGAAACCAGATTCCGACACCGCCGTCAAACCAGATTCCGACACCACTTTCAAACCAGTTTCGGACACCGCCCTGAAACCAGATTCCGACACCGACGTCAAACCAGATTCCGACACCGACGTCAAACCAGATTCCGACACCGCCCTGAAACCAGATTCCGACACTGACGTTAAACCAGATTCCGACACCACTTTCAAACCAGTTTCTGACACCACCGTCAAACCAGATTCCGACACCGACGTCAAACCAGATTCCAACACTGACGTTAAACCAGATTCCGACACTGACGTTAAACCAGATTCCGACACCACTTTCAAACCAGTTTCGGACACCACCCTGAAACCAGATTCCGACACCGCCCTGAAACCAGATTCCGACACCACCCTGAAACCAGATTCCGACACCGCCCTGAAACCAGATTCCGACACCGCCCTGAAACCAGATTCCGACACCACCCTGAAACCAGATTCCGACACCGCCGTCAAACCAGATTCCGACACCACTTTCAAACCAGTTTCGGACACCGCCCTGAAACCAGATTCCGACACCGCCGTCAAACCAGATTCCGACACTGACGTCAAACCAGATTCCGACACCACTTTCAAACCAGTTTCGGACACCGCTCTGAAACCAGATTCCGACACCACCCTGAAACCAGATTCCGACACCGCCCTGAAACCAGATTCCGACACCACCCTGAAACCAGATTCCGACACCGACGTCAAACCAGATTCCGACACCACTTTCAAACCAGTTTCGGACACCGCCCTGAAACCAGATTCCGACACCGCCGTCAAACCAGATTCCGACACCACTTTCAAACCAGATTCCGACACCGCCCTGAAACCAGATTCCGACACCAGTCCTGAAACCAGATTCCGACACCAGCCCTGAAACCAGATTCCGACACCAGCCCTGAAACCAGATTCCGACACCGCCCTGAAACCAGATTCCGACACCACCCTGAAACCAGATTCCGAAACCGCCCTGAAACCAGATTCCGACACCGCCCTGAAACCAGATTCCGACACCGCCGTCAAACCAGATTCCGACACCACTTTCAAACCAGTTTCGGACACCGCTCTGAAACCAGATTCCGACACCACCCTGAAACCAGATTCCGACACCGCCCTGAAACCAGATTCCGACACCAGCCCTGAAACCAGATTCCGACACCGCCCTGAAACCAGATTCCGACACCAGCCCTGAAACCAGATTCCGACACCAGCCCTAACAACTTGTTCTGGTACCCACCACACACAGTGGAAAAACCTACACTGTTGGATATTCACAATCCCGCTGAAGGACTTGTGCTGTTCGCCACAATTCTCTGTGCTAGGTTACTATAAAAGGACTATACTGTATGGCACTCTTCTAGATCTCTTTGAAGTGCCTGTACTTCTCAGGACAGTTCTGTTCTAGATTCTATGTGGTGCCTGTAATGATCAGCACTGTTCTATGTTCCAAATCAATCTGAAGGGCCTGTAATGTTTGGCACTCTTCCATGTTCTGATCCCCGTGAAGGGTTTTATTGGTTGGCATTGTTCTATGTTCTAGATCCGTCTGAAGGGTCTGCATGGTTTGGCACTGTTTTACATTCAAAATCTCCCTGAAGGGCTTGTACTATTCTGTACAGTTCTATGTTCTAGATTACTATGAATGGACTGTACTGTTCGGCATTGTTCTGTGTCCTAGACCTCTATGAAGCTCTGTACTATTCAGCACTGTTCTATGTTTTAGATCTCTATGAATAGTCTGTTCTGTTCCACACAATTCTATGTTCCAGATCTCCATGAATGGTCTGTACTGTTGAGCACTTTTCTATGCTCTAGATCTAATGAAAGGCCTGTACTGATCAGCACTGTTCTATATTTTAGATCAATCTGAAACACATGTAATATTTAACTCTGTTATATGTTCTAGATCTCAGTACAGGACCTTTATGTTTTGGCATTGTTCGATGTTCTAGATCCCTATAGATGGCATTTCACTTTCTGCACTATTCTATGTTTTAAATCTCTTTGGATGGACTGTACCATTCATCACGGTTCTATGTTCTAGATCTGCACGAAGTGCCTGATCTATTCTGCACTGTTCCATGTTCTAGATCTCTATGAAGGGCCTGTACTATTTGGCAAGGTTCTATGTTCTAGAACTTTAGGAATAGTCAGGGGTTTGGCTCAGCAGGGGCAGACAGGGGTTCATAGGAGTAAATTGGTCAGTAGGGAATTGGAGTCAAGGCTCAGCAGGTTGGCCGTTCGAGGATTGGTGGGGGGGGGGACAAAAACAGTAGGAAGTTGGGGTCAAGGTGACCGCAGGGCCAGGGTCTCTCAGGGACTCTGGGCTCAAAGGGACCATTGTGGGTTCGGGTTCTGGGCTGTGGGATAGGGTCATGGGGTCCTGTCAGGGACGGGCTCCGGCAGGGTCGTGGTCAATCACAGTTGAGAAGTCCATCACAGCTCAGGGGCCCAGGGGTGGTCAAGAATCCTTGGTCAGTGCTCTATTGGGTCCAACTGTTGTGGTTGGAAGTAGGGGGTCAGGGGTCAGTCCAGGGAGGTGGTGGAGGTCGGGGGGCAGGGTGTACATAGGGGAAACTGAGTGGGAAGCTAGGCTCCAAGGATCAGGTAGGAAAAGATGACGGTGAACCTCACCCTGTGTAAGTGCTGCACCAGGCGACCCATCAAGACCCTGTCTGTCCACCTGTCATCGCCCCGTCCACACCGGCCGTGGCCAATAGTCAGGCTCCCCATCCGGGTCACCCGGTGTAGATTATCGCTGATTGGTTGTAGGTAAAAACCATCAGTGGTATCCATGGCAACAATCCCACTGTGGAATACAATAATAACAGCAGTTACTCTAGAACCGACAGGGTTTATTGATCACCTCCACCAGCGGTCAGCTGAGGCCGGAGGAGATTCCAAAATCAGACAACACAAGTTACATTGATAGGCGACAGATTTTAAAAGAAGGACCCGAGGGGCAACTTTTTCCACCCAGTTGGCAGTGGGTATGTGGAATCAGATGCTACAGGGTGTTGGTACAATAACAAGTGTTAAAGTCCATGGATAGCAAAAGATTACCCCCCCATAGACACTCCCCACTGACTGACACCCCCCACTGTCATCACCCGCCACCGACTGACTCCCAGAGACACCCCCTGCCGACTGACACTCCCCCACAGTCATCACCTGCCACTGACTGACTCCCAGAGACACCCCACACTGACTGACTCCCAGAGACACACCCCTACCGACCAACTAAATCCCAGAGACACTCCCCACCGACTGACTCCCAGAAACACCCCCCCACCGACTGACTGATTCCCAGAAACACACCCCACCGACTGACTCCCAGAGACACACCCCCACCGACTGACTCCCAGAAACACACCCCTACCTACTGATTCCCAGAGACACTCCCCCACCGACTGATTCCCAGAAACACGCCCCCACCTACTGATTCCCAGAAACACGCCCCACCGACTGACTCCCAGAGACAAACTCCCACTGACCGACTGACTCCCAGAGACACACCCCACCGACTGACTCCCAGAGACACACTCACACTGACCGACTGATTCCCAGAAACACACCCCACCGACTGACTTCCAGAGACAAACTCCCACTGACCGACTGACTCCCAGAAACACACCCCACCGACTGACTTCCAGAGACAAACTCCCACTGACCGACTGACTCCCAGAGACACACCCCACTGACTGACTCCCACAGACACACCCCACCGACTGACTCCCAGAGACAAACTCCCACTGACCGGCTGACTCCCAGAAACACGCCCCACCGACCGACTCCCACAGACACACCCCACTGACCAACTGATTCCCAGAAACACACCCCACCGACTGACTGCCAGAGACAAACTCCCACTGACCGACTGACTCCCAGAGACACACCCCTACTGACCGACTGACTCCCAGAGACAAACTCCCACTGACCGACTGACTCCCAGAGACACACCCCTACTGACCGACTGACTCCCAGAGACACCCCCCCACCGACTGACTGATTCCCAGAGACACACCCCCACGGACCAACTGATTCCCAGAAACACACCCCACCGACAGACTCCCACAGGCACACTCCCACTGACCGACTGACTCCCAGAGACACTCCCCACCGACCGACTCCCACAGACACACCCCACCGACCAACTGATTCCCAGAAACACACCCCACCAACTGACTCCCAGAGACAAACTCCCACTGACCGACTGACTCCCAGAGACACACCCCTACTGACCGACTGACTCCCAGAGACACCCCCCACCGACTGACTGATTCCCAGAAACACACCCCACCGACTGACTCCCAGAGACACACCCCCACCGACTGACTCCCAGAAACACACCCCACCAACTGACTCCCAGAGACACACCCCTACCTACTGACTCCCAGAGACACACCCCACCAACTGACTCCCAGAGACACACCCCCGACCAACTCCCAAAGACACCCCCCACCCACTGACTCCCAGAGACACACCCCACCAACTGACTCCCAGAGACACACCCCCCGACCAACTCCCAAAGACACACCCCCCAACCAACTCCCAAAGACACGCCCCACCCACTGACTCCCAGAGACACACCCTGCTGACACCCGATAGCTCCCACAGTCACCACCAACACCCCTCCAATGATTGTCTCCCACTGTCACCCCTACAGTCAACACTTACACCCACCCACCAACTGACAACCACTGACGCCGCCACAGTCGCCACCAACACCCATCCACCGACTGACTCCTAGTGATACCCCCACATTCACCACCAGCAGCCACTCACTGATTGACTCCCACTGACACCCCCAACAACACTGACACAAACCCACCGACTGACTCCTAATGTCACCCCCAGCCATTCCTTGACTTCCCAACAACCCACATCCACACCCCCTGACACCCCACTCACCCTCACTGAGAACCACACACCTCCATTTCCCACTGACAGCCCCCACACTCACCCTTCGCACCCCTCACCGACATAAACCTGACTCCCAACATCCAATCACCCTCTGACTCCCCTCGATCAATAATCCCAGATACACTCCTAATGCCCAACCACCCCCTCTCCACCAGTTACCCCCACCCCAAACCCAACCTTCCCTCTCCCCTCCAGCTTCTCACCGGACACCGTAGCGCAGGCTGAGGGCAAGCCAGGAGTGCCGATAGCCACGGATAAGTCCATGGTACAGGCAGTGATCCTGTAGGGACAAAACAGACATCACCACCACACACTCACACCAGCACCGCTTGGTGACCCAATCTGCACCCTGGCTGACCAAGATCTTCACCTTAGGTGCCCCACCTGTACCCCGGGTGATCGATCCCTCAGCCCGGGTGATAAACCCTCACACCTGAGTGACCCACTCTACACCCGTGGGTGAGCCAACCCTCAATGTGACCCAGCCTGTACCTCACACCCCTGGGATGACCCACACCTCATTTACATCTCCCAACCCCAGGACAACCTACACCCATGACCACTCCCCTCCTGTTCCCCACAGGCACTGACATCTCCCCTCCCACTCACGCCTCGCCTTCCCATCCGAATAAACCCTTGGGGTGACCCATACCCCTATGACCTCCCTTCCCGCCATCCTCCCCCCACCACCATGAACTATCCTCACCCATTCCACTGACACATGGTATGAACCATACCCAGGCTGGTTCCCCATTCCCTCACCGTGCGGTTCGGACTGATGGTAACCCGACTGCCATCCAGATGATAATGTGTCTCCGTGTAACCATGTGTGAGCAGCCTCCTGGAATCACAACAGGAAGTTAGAAACAGATTTATTCAGGGGTGGCGATGGGGTAGCTGACAGTCTCAGTCTGGGACAGGAAAGTGTAGACATACTAAGGATTTGAATAATGGCTCTCAGGCTCTAACTGGTGGATTGAGCAATGGAACCCTGACAATGCTGGTTTAGTGATAACTGTTGGAGTAGCCAACTTTAGCCACATAATGAAGTCTAGAGTTCCTCCCGTTACACACTGAATTCTGGAGTTCCTCCCGTTACACACTGAGTTCTGGAGTTCCTCCCGTTACACACGGAGTTCTGGAGTTCCTCCCGTTACACACAGAGGTCTGGAGATCCTCCCGTTACACACTGAATTCTGGAGTTCCTCCCGTTACACACTGAGTTCTGGAGTTCCTCCCGTTACACACTGAGGTCTGGAGTTCCTCCCGTTACACACTGAGGTCTGGAGTTCCTCCCGTTACACACTGAGTTCCTCCCATTACACACGGAGTTCTGGAGTTCCTCCCGTTACACACGGAGTTCTGGAGTTCCTCCCGTTACACACTGAGGTCTGGAGTTCCTCCCGTTACACACGGAGTTCTGGAGTTCCTCCCGTTACACACTGAGGTCTGGAGTTCCTCCCGTTACACACTGAGTTCTGGAGTTCCTCCCGTTACACACTGAGTTCTGGAATTCCTCCCACTACACACTGAGTTCTGGAGATCCTACCGTTACACACTGAGGTCTGGAGATCCTACCGTTACACACAGAGGTCTGGAGTTCCTACCGTTCACTGTTCTGGAGTTCCTACCGTTACACAGCTGGTGGGTCGTGTTTCTGGGAATCAATTTCTGGAAACTGTTCTGGAGTTTCTACCGTTACACACTGAGTTCTGGAGTTCCTCCCATTACACACTGAGTTCTGCAGTTCCTACCATTACACACTGAGATCTGGAGATCCTACCGTTACACACAGAGGTCTGGAGTTCCTCCCGTTACACACTGAGTTCTAGAATTCCTCCCATTACACACTGAGTTCTGGAGATCCTACCATTACACACTGAGTTCTGCAGTTCCTACCATTACACTCAGAGGTCTGGAGTTCCTACCGTTCACTGTTCTGGAGTTCCTCCCATTACACACTGAGTTCTGGAGTTCCTTCCATTACACACTGAGTTCTGGAGTTCCTCCCATTACACACTGAGTTCTGGAGTTCCTACCGTTACACACAGAGGTCTGGAGTTCCTCCCGTTACACACTGAGTTCTGGAGTTCCTACCGTTACACACAGAGGTCTGGAGTTCCTCCCGTTACACACTGAGTTCTGGAGTTCCTCCCATTACACACTGAGTTCTGGAGTTCCTCCCATTACACACTGAGTTCTGCAGTTCCTACCATTACACTCAGAGGTCTGGAATTCCTATTCCTCTGACTTTTCAGTTCGGATCCCACTCCCCAACAATTCTAGTTTAAGCTCTCCCCAGTAGCCTTAGCAAACCTGCCTGCCAGGATTTTCAGAAGGATTTGATAAGGTGCCACATATGAGGCTGCTAAACAAAATAAAATCCTATGGCATTACAGGAAAGATACCAGCATGGATAGAGGAATGGCCGACAAGGAGGCAGTGAGTGGGAATAAAGGGGGCTTTTTCTGGTTTTCCAGTAAGCAGTGTGTTGCACAGGGGTCAGTATTGGGACCACTACTCTTCACATTGTTTGTCAGTGATTTGTATAATGGAATTGATGGCTTTGTGGCAAAGTTTCATGATGATAGGAAGATAGGTTGAGGGGTAGATGTGCTGAGGAAGCTATGTAATTGTAGCAAGACTTAAACAAGGCCCAGGGTGTAGGGGTGTCTGACATCTAGCCAAAGCTGTCTGTACACTGCTTCCAGCTCAGAGCCACTCTGTCGTGTTTTGGTTTCTTGAACTGGTGGTTTCAACCACAAGGGTTGGCGATTAAAGCACTTTTAACACCAGTGAAATGGCGTGCAGCCACACAGAACAGTCTGTCTGAGCCTGGAGCTGAGGGCAGAGAGCAGCGAGGAGGGGGCTGGGGGGTAGGTGCTGCAAAGCTGGGTCCCTGGCAGGAGAGGGCATGGCTGCTGGTCATTAACGACTCCCAGCATGCAGCACATGCAATCAGCAAGGACTCTAGTGTGACCAACCAGACACTTGGAACAAAGGGCAGGAAGTCTCTGAAACAGAAGGACGGTTACACCCCGAGGCAGGTGAAAGCCAAGACTCTCAACACTGAGGAACTCTAAGACGCCTCTGCACCAAAGGCTTAGTGCACAAAGATTCCTGCTGGTCAGTGGGGACAGTGCAGTGGGATTCCTGATGGTCAGCGGGGTAACAGTCCGAATCCTGCTGGTCATTGAGGACAGTGCAGTCAGATTTCTGCTGGTCAGTGGGGACAGTGCAGATGGATTCCTGCTGGTCAGTGGGGACAGTGCAGACGGATTCCTGCTGGTCAGTGAGGACAGTGCAGTCAGATTTCTGCTGGTCAGTGGGGACTGCAGATTCCTGCTGGTCAGTGGGGACAGTGCAGTGGGATTCCTGATGGTCAGCGGGGTAACAGTCCGAATCCTGCTGGTCATTGAGGACAGTGCAGTCAGATTTCTGCTGGTCAGTGGGGACAGTGCAGACGGATTCCTGCTGGTCAGTGGGGACAGTGCAGACGGATTCCTGCTGGTCAGTGAGGACAGTGCAGTCAGATTTCTGCTGGTCAGTGGGGACAGTGCAGACGGATTCCTGCTGGTCAGTGGGGACAGTGCAGACGGATTCCTGCTGGTCAGTGAGGACAGTGCAGTCAGATTTCTGCTGGTCAGTGGGGACTGCAGATTCCTACTGGTCAGTGGGGACAGTGCAGACGGATTCCTGCTGGTCAGTGGGGTCAGTGCAGTGGGATTCCTGATGGTCAGTGGGGACAGAGCAGTGGGATTCCTGCTGGTTAGTGGGGTCCGTGCAGTGGGACTCCTGCTGGTCAGTGGGGACAGTGCAGTGGGATTCCTGCTGGTTAGTGGGGTCCGTGCAGTGGGATTCCTGATGGTCAGTGGGGACAGTGCAGTGGGATTCCTGATGGTCAGTGGGACAGTGCAGTGGGATTCCTGATGGTCAGTGGGGACAGTGCAGTGGGATTCCTGATGATTAGTGGGACAGTGCAGTGGGATTCCTGATGGTCAGTGGGGACAGTGCAGTCGGACTCCTGCTGGTCAGTGGGGACAGTGCAGTGGGACTCCTGCTGGTTAGTGGGGTCAGTGCAGTGGGATTCCTGATGGTCAGCGGGGTAACAGTCCAATTCATGCTGGTCAGTGGGGACAGAGCAGTAGGACGCCTGGTCAGTGGGGACAGAGCAGTAGGACACCTGGTCAGTGGGGACAGAGCAGTGGGACATGCTGGTCAGTGGGGATAGAGCAGTGGGACTCCTGCTGGTCAGGGGACAGTGCAGTGGGATTCCTGCTGGTCAGGGGTCAGTGCAATGGGATTCCTGCTGGTCAGTGGGGATTTCAGTGGGACTCCTGCGGGTCAGTGAGGACAGTGCAGTGGGACTCCTGATGGTCAGTGGGGACAGTGCAGTGGGACTCATGCTGGTCAGTGGGGACAGAGCAGTGGGACTCCTGCTGGTTAGTGGGGTCAGTGCAGTGGGATTCCTGCTGGACAGTGGGGACAGTGCAGTGGGATTCCTGATGGTTAGTGGGGTCCGTGCAGTGGGATTCCTGATGGTCAGTGGGGACAGTGCAGTGGGATTCCTGATGGTCAGTGGGGACAGTGCAGTCGGACTCCTGCTGGTCAGTGGGGACAGTGCAGTGGGACTCCTGCTGGTTAGTGGGGTCAGT
This sequence comes from Hemitrygon akajei, assembly GCF_048418815.1. Classification (NCBI taxonomy): domain Eukaryota; kingdom Metazoa; phylum Chordata; class Chondrichthyes; order Myliobatiformes; family Dasyatidae; genus Hemitrygon; species Hemitrygon akajei. Next base: position 1,277,155 of record NC_133127.1, on the reverse strand, counting down.
GCAGTGGGATTCCTGCTGGTTAGTGGGGTCAGTGCAGTGGGATTCCTGATGGTCAGCGGGGTAACAGTCCAATTCATGCTGGTCAGTGGGGACAGAGCAGTAGGACACCTGGTCAGTGGGGACAGTGCAGTGGGACTCCTGTTGGTCAGGGGACAGTGCAGTGGGATTCCTGCTGGTCAGGGGTCAGTGCAGTGGGACTCATGCTGGTCAGTGGGGATAGAGCAGTGGGACTCCTGTTGGTCAGGGGACAGTGCAGTGGGATTCCTGCTGGTCAGTGGGGATTTCAGTGGGACTCCTGCGGGTCAGTGAGGACAGTGCAGTGGGACTCCTGATGGTCAGTGGGGTCAGTGCAGTGGGATTCCTGATGGTCAGTGGGATTCCTGCTGGTCAGTGGGGACAGTGCAGTGGGATTCCTGATGGTCAGTGAGGACAGTGCAGTGGGATTCCTGATGGTCAGTGGGGATAGTGCAGTGGGATTCCTGATGGTCAGTGGGACAGTGCAGTGGGATTCCTGCTGGTCAGTGGGGACAGTGCAGTGGGATTCCTGATGGTCAGTGGGGTCAGTGCAGTGGGATTCCTGATGGTCAGTGGGGACAGTGCAGTGGGATGCCTGCTGGTCAGTGGGGACAGTGCAGTGGGATTCCTGCTGGTCAGTGGGGTCAGTGCAGTGGGATTCCTGATGGTCAGTGGGGTCAGTGCAGTGGGATTCCTGATGGTCAGTGGGGACAGTGCAGTGGGATTCCTGCTGGTCAGTGGGGACAGTGCAGTGGGATTCCTGATGGTCAGTGGGGTCAGTGCAGTGGGATTCCTGATGGTCAGTGGGGACAGTGCAGTGGGATTCCTGATGGTCAGTGGGGTCAGTGCAGTGGGATTCCTGATGGTCAGTGGGGACAGTGCAGTGGGATGCCTGCTGGTCAGTGGGGACAGTGCAGTGGGATTCCTGCTGGTCAGTGGGGTCAGTGCAGTGGGATTCCTGATGGTCAGTGGGGTCAGTGCAGTGGGATTCCTGATGGTCAGTGGGGTCAGTGCAGTGGGACTCATGCTGGTCAGTGGGGACAGTGCAGTGGGATTCCTGCTGGTCAGTGGGGTCAGTGCAGTGGGATTCCTGATGGTCAGTGGGGACAGTGCAGTGGGATTCCTGCTGGTCAGTGGGGACAGTGCAGTGGGATTCCTGATGGTCAGTGGGGACAGTGCAGTGGGACTCCTGATGGTCAGTGGGGTCAGTGCAGTGGGATTCCTGATGGTCAGTGGGATTCCTGCTGGTCAGTGGGGACAGTGCAGTGGGATTCCTGCTGGTCAGTGGGGACAGTGCAGTGGGATTCCTGATGGTCAGTGGGGATAGTGCAGTGGGATTCCTGATGGTCAGTGGGACAGTGCAGTGGGGTTCCTGCTGGTTAGTGGGACAGTGCAGTGGGATTCCTGCTGGTCAGTGGGGACAGTGCAGTGGGATTCCTGATGGTCAGTGGGGTCAGTGCAGTGGGATTCCTGATGGTCAGTGGGGACAGTGCAGTGGGATTCCTGCTGGTCAGTGGGGACAGTGCAGTGGGATTCCTGCTGGTCAGTGGGGTCAGTGCAGTGGGATTCCTGATGGTCAGTGGGGTCAGTGCAGTGGGATTCTTGATGGTCAGTGGGGACAGTGCAGTGGGATTCCTGATGGTCAGTGGGGATAGTGCAGTGGGATTCCTGCTGGTCAGTGGTGACAGTGCAGTGGGATTCCTGATGGTCAGTGGGGTCAGTGCAGTGGGATTCCTGATGGTCAGTGGGGTCAGTGCAGTCGGATTCCTGATGGTCAGTGGGGTCAGTGCAGTGGGATTCCTGATGGTCAGTGGGATTGGTGCAGAGGATTCCTCCTGAATAGTGGGTCAGTGGAAAGGGATTCCTGCTGGTCAGTGGGATTAGTGGAGAGCAATTTGTGCTGTTAAGCAGGGACAGTGCAGTGGGATTTACAAAACATAGAAACATAGGAAACCTACAGCACAATACAGACACTTCGGTCCACAAAGCTGAAGGAGGTGGCTGAAGAGATTGTGGAGGCATTAGTAATGATCTTTCAAGAATCGCTAGACTGGAATGGTTCCAGAAGAATGGAAAATTGCAAATTACAGGCCAGATAGCCTGATCTCAGTGGCTGGGAAGATGTTGGAGTTGTCTGTTAATGATGAGGTTTTGAGGTACTTGGAGGCACGTGATAAAATAAGCTGTAGTCAGCATGGTTTCCTCAAAGGAAAGACTTCCCTGACAAATCTGTTGACAAATCAAGTTTGTGAAGATAGGTGGAGGGGCAGATAGTGTTGAGGAAGTACAGAAAGGCTGAGACAGACTGAGAGAACGTATACACTCTCAGAGCCATGCTGTCATTCCATGGGGATACTCCAGCACGACAGAGAGACTCTCAGGTTCTGATGGCCGAGGTAGAATCCAGAGGGGACAGAGACTCTTGGACTTTGACCAATGTGCTACAGCTGAGGGCGCCTGTTTCGCCAGCTGCACATAGAAATCTGCCCATTCTCACAGGGAGTGTAATGCTCTTAAAATAACACTTGCCTCAGCTTCCTTCCTGTTAGCCACTCGTAAAGCTCAGCCAGTCAACCATTGTCATCCACCCTTCCCCAGCAACCACAGACTCTGCCTGACACAGCAGCGCACTAAACACAGAGTTCGGCCATGGGTGCGTGACCCACAAGGACCTCAGACAGCTGGCAAGCACCAGATAGCACAAGTTTAATGTTGGAGAGAATCCACTTAAATGAGGATCACAGTGCCTGAGAAGGTGAGGAAATGTGAGCTCTCCATCCCATTCCCAAACTTTCCATGCAACCCTGTTAGCTTCCACATTCCATGTGGGAATGGTAATAGATAAATCAGCCCTTTACCCCAGTCTCAAGATTAGCTTAGGGTTAAATCGGGGCTGGCTCAAAAGGCCAGAAGGGTCTATTCTCTGCAGTATCATTAAATAAATAAAAGCATCGCTCCCCTCTCACCCTGGGGAAACACTGTATACATTTCCCAAACCTGGGGAAACACTATATACATTTCCCAAACCTGGGGAAACACTGTATACATTCATCCTTGGTGATTTTCTGCACCTCCATACGATCACCCCTCAGTTTCCTGTGCTCTAAGGAAAGAAGCTCCAACTTATCCAGACTCAATTCTGGTAACATCTTCATTAATCTCCTCTGCACACTCTCCAACTCAACGGCATCTTTCTGACAAAACTAAACATAATGTTGCAACTATACTGGATCAAAAAGGAGGCACCTGTTATTATGGACCCCAGCCCCAGAACAGGCCGTTTTCTCCGTGCTACTGGCAAGGAGGGTGTACAGGAGTGAGGAGACACAGCTTCTTCCCCACTGCTGTCCGATTTCTGAATGGACAATGAACCCGTGAACACAACATCACTTTGTTTTTCCCTCAATTGTTTAATTTATATATGTACACACATGTATATAAACCTACTAATTGTAATTTACAATTTTTATTGTTATGTATTACTTTGTACTGCTGCCACAAAACGACGAATTTCACGACATATGTCAGTGATTTTAAACCTGTTTTTGATTCTGATATGTGGCCTCAACAACATCTTGTACTCAAGTCTTTGGAGTGTCAGCAAGCCAGGTGTAGAATTAACTAGTCTTCTGCACCTACCTGTAGGATCCCTGATTCATCCAAATGTTGGGAGTGGAACTGAATTTTTCACACAGTGAACGAAGGTCAGCACTGGCGGGAGGGGGGGAAGGCAGAGAAAAGGGGGCAGCCCTCTGTTTCACCGTAAGTGCCTGGCACTCAGGCCCTTGGGCTGGAGGCAGTCAGCCTTTGAGCAGACTTCCACTGATTCTTACCACTGTGGTGCCCAGTAAGAGTCCAAGCATCACGCGTGAAAGGTTTAACTGAGCACAGGTCACGGTGCTTTTTGGAGAGTCCCACCATATAAGGGAACCTACAGAGCTGGCTCGTGTCCTGCGATCGCTAGCCCAGGGTTTTCTCCGTAAGCTATCCCCATTGTTAGCAGGACTGTAGATGCTGAGACAGTTCCGGGTCACAGGCTGGTGTTAGCTGCACAGAGGTCAGTACTCACTGATTACGCGTGATATCCAGGACCAGCTCCCTGCCATCGACAGACAATGCCAACACACCGGCATCAGGGCACCGCCCCTGGCATAGACAGACAGTCAGATCAGTACAGGGCTCAGTGTTCCCTGTGAGGGTGGGGGTGAGAGGGAGGGGAGAGAGAGGGAGGGGAGAGAGGGGGAGGGGAGAGAGGGGGAGGGAGGGGGGAGAGGGAAAGAGGGAGTGTGTGTGAGTGTGCGAGTGAGAGCTGGACTAACCTGGCCCTCCACAGAGACGACGTGTCGGCGGAGTCCAGATCCCAACCAGTACAGGATGGTCAGATCCTCACCGGGCAGCCCTGTGAACAACAGCAAAAACTCAGCAGCGCATGTAGGCTGAATGAGAAGGGAGGAGGGGCAGGAGGGGGAAGAGGGGGAGGGGAGGGGGAAGGAAGAGGTTGGGTTGAAAGATCAGAGTGTGGGATCGGGAGTCAGGGGTCAGGGGTGTTTGGCATGGGATGAGAGGTCGGGAATGAAGGATGGAATGAGGAATTGGTGTGAGATATCAGGGGTGAGGGGCAGAAGTGAGGGATCGGGGTGAGTGGCCACGGGTGAGGGGTCGGAGGTAAGAGATCAGGGTGAGGAGTTAGGGCGAGGATTTTGAGTGAGGTATCGGGGTTGGAGTGAAGGATCTGGAGTGAAGGGCTGGAGTGAGGGATCGTGGGTGAGGGAATGGGGAGGCAGGGGTAAGGGGTGATTGGCCTGATATGAGAGGTTGGGGATGAATGATCAGGGATGAGGAGTCAGGGTGAGGAGCAGAAGTGAGGGATTGGGGGTGACAGATTGGAGTGAGAGGTCGGGGGTGAGGGTCTAAGGTGAGGATTCAGGGGTGAGAGATTAAGGTGAGGAGTTGGTCGGAGGAGTAGGGGGTCAGATGAGGGGTCATGGTGAGGTATTGGGAGTGAGGGATCAGGAGTGAGAGGCCAGAGTGCGGGGTCAGCCTGAGGTGTCAGGGGTCATGGTCAGGGTGTGGTATCAGTGTTGAAGGATCAGGGTCAGGGTGATTGGCCTAGTGCAAGATATCAGGGATGAAGAATGGAGTGAGGGATCGAGGAAGAGGGGTCGGGCAATGGGTCAGATTGAAGGATCGGGTTGAGGGATCAGATTGGGGTGATGGGTCAGGGATGAGAGATCGGGGATTATGGGTTGGGTATGTTGGATCAGGGATGAGGGGTTGTGGGTGAGGAAGTGGAGTAAGGGGTTGAGGGTGAGGGTTTTGAAGTTGAGCGGTTAGGTTGAGGTATTGGGGGCAATGGATCAGGGGTCAGGGGCCAGGGATGAGGAATTGTGGATGAAGGATGGAGTGAGGGATCAGGGTGAGGGGTCAGGAGTGAATGGTCAGGGTGAGGTATTGGGTTGAGCAATTGGGGGTCGGGGTCTTGGTTGATTTGCTGAGAGCGAGAGGTCAGGGTTGAAGGATGAAGTGAGGGATTGCGGGTGAGGGGTTGCGGGTGAGGGGATGGAGTGAGGGATCGGAGGAGGGGCCAAAATGAGGAGTTGGATTGAGGGATCAGGGTGAGGGGTTGGGAGTGAGGGATCGGGATGGAGTAAGGGATCTTGGGTGAGGAGCCGGAGTGAGGGGTTGTGTGAAGAATCAGGGTGAGGAGTCGGGGGTGAAGGATTGGGGTGAGGGGTGGAGTTCGGGATCGGGGTGAGGGATCGTGAGTTGGGGTGGAATGAGGGATCAGGGATGAGGGGTGGAGTGAGGAGTCTGAGTGAAATATCAGGGATGAGGAGCCGGAGTGAGGGGTCGGGTGTGAGGGATCGGGGTGAGGGGCGGAATGAGGGATCAGGGATGAAGGGTCGGAGTAAGCGTCAGGGATGAGGAGCCGCAGTGAGGGGTCGGGTGTGAGGGATCAGGGTGAGGGGCGGAAAGAGGGATCAGGGATGAAGGGTCGGAGTAAGCATCAGGGATGAGGAGCCGCAGTGAGGAGTCGGGTGTGAGGGATCAGGGTGAGGGGCTGAGAGAGGGATCGGGGTGAGGGATCAGGGTGAGGGGCTGAGTGAGGGATCGGGGTGAGGGGCGGAATGAGGGATCAGGGATGAAGGGTCGGAGTAAGCGACAGGGATGAGGAGCCGGAGTGAGGGGTCGGGTGTGAGGGATCAGGGTGAGGGGCTGAGTGAGGGATCGGGGTGAGGGGCGGAATGAGGGATCAGGGATGAAGGGTCGGAGTAAGCGTCAGGGATGAGGAGCCGGAGTGAGGGGTCGGGTGTGAGGGATCAGGGTGAGGGGCTGAGTGAGGGATCGGAGTGAGGGGTCGGGTGTGAGGGATCGGGGATGAAGGGCCGTCCGGACCCCGCGTCCGCGCCTCCTTCGGCCCCACTTACCAGCTGCCGGCTGCCCGCTAGCCGCCGCCAGTCCGAGTCCGACAGTCAGGGTGATGAAGGCGGGGTTCAGCCGAGTGTCCGGCCGCATCCTTTACAATCGCCGACACTGCCTGCAGCCCAAGGCCTGGCCCAGCTCGACCCGGTCCGGTGCCGCCCCGCCCCTCTATCAACTCCTCTTCCCTCCCCTCCATCTCCCACTGTCCTGCCCAGAGCCCTGTCTCGCCGCCCCGCCCCTCCAGCCTTCCCTCATCCAGAGCGGACCCGGCTCCCGCAAGGACTCTCCTCCCTCCGTTCCCGGATACCGATCTCTCCTCTTCCCTACCCGTCCCCGACCCCCGTCTCTCCCTTCCATCTCCGCTCTCTGTCTCCAGTCCATGCCATAGCCGAACCCTGGCCTCCCCGTCACCCGTCCCCGTCCTCGCTCCGAGTCGGACCTGGCCTCTTCCCATTCCCGCCATCTCTGGACACAACCCCACCCACTAACCAGATACCGACGCCCAGGAATGAGTTACTGACCATCAAGAGAGAGGTATTGACCACCAGGAGTGAGTTACTGACCACCGGGAGCGAGGGGATTTTCTTCCCCTCTGCCATGAGATTTATAAATGGTCCATAAACATTAACTATTTTCTACTCTCTTTGCACAACATTTTTTTAAATATATACTGTATAGTTCTCATTTGTAGTATATTTTATGTTTTGCACTTCACTGCGGCTATACAACACATTTCAGGGCATTCATAGATCATTTACAATAAATTTGATTCAGATTCTCATTCTAGTCATCTCCAGTTGCTGATGGGACCTCAATATCTTGTCTTCTGCACCCCTCACCTACTCCAACTCAGCCACTCCGAGTCCAACTGTCAGTGTCATAGGTCGGGTGTTGAATCAGGACACAGACACTGGAGACCCAGAAGCAGGACGAGATGGAACCCAAAGACGGGACGGGATGCAGTCTAGACAGGGAAAGCAGGACCAGGACGAGGGACTGGGAACAAGGAGCCTGGGATGGACTCCGAGCCCAAGATTGGACAAGGACCCGTAACCTGGGTCTTGCCTTGGGCTCGGACCCCCAAACCCAGGCTCAGACGTGATGAGGCTTGGCTAGGGACTTAGGGTCTTGAGGCTCGGGTCAAGACTTGAGGCTAGAGGCTGCAGGCTTGGAGCTTGGGGAACTCAGAGGCTGGAGCTAGGGGCAGACTAGGAACTGTACATCAACATGGAGCCAGGACTCATCTTTAACAGGACACTGACATGAGACAGGACAGTGTACACAGACATAGAGCCAGGAGTTATCCTCTGACAAGCTGGGACTCATCTATAACTCCACACCAAGGTGGGGCAGGACCATCCATTGGGTAACGGCAGAACAGCCTGACCTACCCAACAGAGGCGAGGACAAGACAAGACCATTAGGAGGTAGTGACCATAATATGATATGTTTTAACCTACAATTTGAGAAGGAGAAGGGAAAATCGGATGTGTCAGTATTACAGTTGAACAAAGGGAACTATGGAGCTATGAGGGAGGAGCTGGCCAAAGTTCAATGGAACAATACCCTAGCAGGGAAGACAGTGGAACAAAAATGGCAGGTATTTCTGGGAATAATGCAGAAGGTGCAAGATCGGTTCATTCCAAAGAGGATGAAAGATCCTAAGGGGAGTAAGGGGCGGCCGTGGCTGACGAGGGAAGTAAAGGGCAGTATAAAAATAAAAGAGAAGTATAACATAGCAAAGATGAGCGGGAAACCGGAGGACTGGGAAGCTTTTAAAGAGCAACAGAAGATAACAAAAAAGGCAATACGCCAAGAAAAAATTAGGTACGAAGGTAAACTAGCCAAGAATATAAAGGAGGATAGTAAAAGCTTCTTTAGGTATGTGAATAGCAAAAAAAAATAGTTAAGACCAAAATTGGGCCATTGAAGACAGAAATGGGTGAATTTATTATTTATTAATTTATAACAAGGAAATGGCAGACAAGTTGAACAGGTACTTTGGATCTGTCTTCACTAGGGAAGACACAAACAATCTCCCAGATGTAATAGTGGCCAAAGGAACTAGGGTAAAGGATGAACTGAAGGAAATTTATATTAGGCAAGAAACAGTGTTGCATAGACTGTTGAGTCTGAAGGCTGATAAGTCCCCGGGAACTGATGGTCAGCATCCCAGGGTACTTAAAGAGGTGGCTCTAGAAATCGTGGACGCATTGGTAATCATTTTCCAATGTTCTATAGATTCAGGAACAGTTCCTGCTGATTGGAGGCTGGCTAATGTTGTCCCACTTTTCAAGAAAGGAGGGAGAGAGAAAACAGGGAATTATAGACCGGTTAGCCTGATGTCAGTGGTGGGAAAGATGCTGGAGTCAATTATAAAAGAGGAAATTATGACACATTTGGATAGCAGTAGAAGGATCAGTCCAAGTCAGCATGGATTTATGAAGGGAAAATCACGCTTGACTAATCTTCTGGAGTTTTGTGAGGATGTAACTATGAAAATGGACAAGGGAGATCCAGTGGATGTAGTGTACCTGGACTTCCAGAAAGCTTTTGATAAAGTCCCACATAGGAGATTAGTGGGCAAAATTAGGGCACATGGTATTGGGGGCAGAGTACTGACATGGAGTGAAAATTGGCTGGCTGACAAGAAACAAAGAATAGTGATTAATGGGTCCCTTTTGGAATGGCAGGCTATGACCAGTGGGGTACCGCAAGGTTCGGTGCTGGGACCGCAGCTGTTTACAATATACATTAATGATTTAGATGAAGGGATTAAAAGTAACATTAGCAAATTTGCTAATGACTCAAAGCTGGGTGGCAGTGTGAAATGTCAGGAGGATGTTATGAGAATGCAGGGTGACTTGGACAGGTTGGGTGAGTGGGCAAATGTATGGCAGATGCAGTTTAATATGGATAAATGTGAGGTTATCCACTTTGGTGGCAAGAACAGGAAGGCAGATTACTATCTAAAGATAGATAGATAGATAGATAGATACTTTATTCATCCCCATGGGGAAATTCAACTTTTTTTCCAATGTCCCATACACTTGTTGTAGCAAAACTAATTACATACAATACTTAACTCAGTAAAAAATATGATATGCATCTAAATCACTATCTCAAAAAGCATTAATAATAGCTTTTAAAAAGTTCTTAAGTCCTGGCGGTAGAATTGTAAAGTCTAATGGCATTGGGGAGTATTGACCTCTTCATCCTGTCTGAGGAGCATTGCATCGATAGTAACCTGTCGCTGAAACTGCTTCTCTGTCTCTGGATGGTGCTATGTAGAGGATGTTCAGAGTTATCCATAATTGACCGTAGCCTACTCAGCGCCCTTCGCTCAGCTACCGATGTTAAACTCTCCAGTACTTTGCCCACGACAGAGCCCGCCTTCCTTACCAGCTTATTAAGACGTGAGGCGTCCCTCTTCTTAATGCTTCCTCCCCAACACGCCACCACAAAGAAGAGGGCGCTCTCCACAACTGACCTATAGAACATCTTCAGCATCTCACTACAGACATTGAATGACGCCAACCTTCTTAGGAAGTACAGTCGACTCTGTGCCTTCCTGCACAAGGCATCTGTGTTGGCAGTCCAGTCTAGCTTCTCGTCTAACTATACTCCCAGATACTTGTAGGTCTTAACCTGCTCCACACATTCTCCATTAATGATCACTGGCTCCATATGAGGCCTAGATCTCCTAAAGTCCACCACCATCTCCTTGGTCTTGGTGATATTGAGATGCAGGTAGTTTGAGTTGCACCATATCACAAAGTCCTGTATCAGTTTCCTATACTCCTCCTCCTGTCCATTCCTGACACACCCCACTATGGCCGTGTCATCAGCGAACTTCTGCACATGGCAGGACTCCGAGTTATATTGGAAGTCTGATGTGTACAGGGTGAACAGGACCGGAGAGAGTACGGTTCCCTGCGGCGCCCCTGTGCTGCTGACCACCGTGTCAGACCTACAGTCTCCCAACCGCACATACTGAGGTCTATCTGTCAAGTAGTCCACTATCCAATCCACCATGTGAGAGTCTACTCCCATCTCCGTTAGTTTGTGCCTTAAGATCTTGGGCTGGATGGTGTTAAAGGCACTAGAGAAATGGAGTCAAGTTAGGAAAAGGGGAAGTACAACAAGATCTAGGTGTTCTTGTACATCAGTCAATGAAAGCAAGCATGCAGGTACAGCAGGCAGTGAAGAAAGCTAATGGCATGCTGGCTTTTATAACAAGAGGAATTGAGTATAGGACTAAAGAGGTCCTTCTGCAGCTGTACAGGGCCCTGGTGAGACCCCACCTGGAGTATTGTGTGCAGTTTTGGTCTCCAAATTTGAGGAAGGACGTTCTTTCTATTGAGGGAGTGCAGTGTAGGTTCACAAGGTTAATTCCCGGAATGGCGGGACTGTCATATGTTGAAAGATTGGAGTGACTGGGCTTGTATACACTGGAATTTAGAAGGATGAGAGGGGATCTGATTGAAACATATAAGATTATTAAGGGATTGGACACGCTGGAGGCAGGAAGCATGTTCCTGCTGATGGGTGAGTCCAGAACTAGAGGCCACAGTTTAAGAATAAGGGGTAGGCCATTTAGAACCGAGATGCAGAAATACTTTTTCATCCAGAGAGTGGTGGATATGTAGAATGCTCTGCCCCAGAAGTCAGTGGGGGCCAAGTCTCTGGATGCATTCAAGAGAGAGTTAGATAGAGCTCTTATAGATAGCGGGGTCAAGGGAAATGGGGAGAGGGCAGGAACGGGGTACTGATTGTGTATGATCAGCCATGATCACAGTAAATGGCGGTGCTGGCTAGAAGTGCCGAATGGCCTACTCCTGCACCTACTGTCTATTGTCTATTATTGTCATAAGACAGAACCCTCCTGCAGGGCAATGGCAGAACAGCCAGACTTACCCCATGAGGGCGAGGACAGGAAGAGACAAACACCAAGGAACAACAGACAGTTCCACCTCTGCATCAGGGTAGCTCCGAGTAGCCATTATGGCCGGCAGCCTTGGCTGGCTACGGAAGCAACCGGATCCCTACCTAGCTCGGAGTGGCTGACAGCCACCCAGCTGGCCCGGGGAACAGCTGAATCCATACCACAATGACTGCTCCGACTACTACCAGCAAGGCTCCCAGAAGCCATGGTTCTCCAACACAGCCCAAAGGATGGCAAGAGTCCATTCTAGCCTTCCACCAGCCACCTGTGCCCGCACAGACAGACAGACAGACAGACAGACAGACATACATACAGACAGACAGACACACACACACACCCCCCCCCCCCCAATACCAGGGCCACTTATATTCCCAGTTCCAATATGAGCCTCAGGTGTTTCTAGTTAAGTCCAACCGCAGCAAGGGGCTGCCGGAAAACCTGGAGTCCGGTGTCCGCGGACCGGACCATGGACTTCAGACTGAACCACCACAGTCAGGGTGCTGAGGGCGGAGTTCAGCCCTGTCCTGTCCAAAGCCCTGTCTCCCTGCCCCCCGCTACACTAAACTTCCCTCGTCCAGTTAGATACTTTATTGATACCCAAGGAAATTACAATGTCACTGTAGCATTATAAGTGCACAGATATACCAATATTAGAAGAGAAGAAAGAATGGACAGGGGTAGGAGCATGGTCAGGGGTGGAAGAATGGGTGGAGTGGGAGAGGGGACAGGGGGTGGGAAAGTAGAGGTATGAGAGTGGACGGGTGGGAGAGTGGACAGAGGTAGGAGAATGGACAGGAGTGGCAGAGTAGAGAGAGGTGGAATAATGTACAGGTATGAGAGTGGACAGGGGTGGGAGAGTGGACAGAGGTAGGAGAATGGACAGGAGTGGCAGAGTAGAGAGAGGTGGAATAATGAACATGTATGAGAGTGGACAGGGGTGGGAGAGTGGACAGAGGTAGGAGAATGGACAGGAGTGGCAGAGTAGAGAGAGGTGGAATAATGAACAGGTATGAGAGTGGACAGGGGTGGGAGAGTGGACGGTGGTGGGAGAGTGGACAGGAGTGGCAGAGTAGAGAGAGGTGGAATAATGAACATGTATGAGAGTGGACAGGGGTGGGAGAGTGGACAGAGGTAGGAGAATGGACAGGAGTGGCAGAGTAGAGAGAGGTGGAATAATGAACATGTATGAGAGTGGACAGGGGTGGGAGAGTGGATAGAGGTGTTGGCATTGAGAGGTGTGGGAGAATAGACTGGGATGAGAGTGGACAAAGTTGGGAGAATGTGGGGAATTATACGTAGAATAAAAAGGATGAAAACCTGACGACTTGTTTGCAGTTTGACGAGTCACCCTGTGCGGATAATCGCGCTTTACTAACTGCAAACCGGAGGGTTGCTCGAGACGCAGATGAAGGAGTGGTCGTTGTATGAGACAGCTGTTTTGTGTAACCACTGATCAGAGAACGTGATAACGAATATTCAACAAGCAGCACCGGACAATTCTCGGGACTCGCTTGGTCATAGATATCCAGACTCTATGAGCGGGACTCGCTTGGTCATAGATATCCAGGCTCTATGAGCGGGACTCGCTTGGTCATAGATATCCAGGCTCTATGAGCGGGACTCGCTTGGTCATAGATATCCAGGCTCTATGAGCGGGACTCGCTTGGTCATAGATATCCAGGCTCTATGAGCGGGACTCGCTTGGTCATAGATATCCAGGCTCTATGAGCGGGACTCGCTTGGTCATAGATATCCAGGCTCTATGAGCGGGACTCGCTTGGTCGTAGATATCCAGGCTCTATGAGCGGGACTCGCTTGGTCGTAGATATCCAGGCTCTATGAGCGGGACTCGCTTGGTCGTAGATATCCAGGCTCTATGAGCGGGACTCGCTTGGTCGTAGATATCCAGGCTCTATGAGCGGGACTCGCTTGGTCGTAGATATCCAGGCTCTATGAGCGGGACTCGCTTGGTCATAGATATCCAGGCTCTATGAGCGGGACTCGCTTGGTCATAGGTATCCAGGCTCTATGAGCGGGACTCGCTTGGTCATAGATATCCAGGCTCTATGAGCGGGACTCGCTTGGTCATAGATATCCAGACTCTATGAGCGGGACATAGATATCCAGGCTCTATGAGCGGGACTCCATGGACCATCTGAGTGACGCAAGGTTGCTAATAAACAATATGTAATCTTAAATAAACTGGGTTTGACAGTTATTCCCTTGGTCTAAACCTAAAGTCTTTTGGTAGAGAGGCAGATCAATATCATGGCGCTGTGAGTGGTAGACCCCTCGCCAAAACTGAAGAAGTGGTCAGACGTATCTTTGGGGTGACTCAGAGACGAAAGGGGTAAGCTTTAACCTTGGTTCCTCTCTGCCGACTCTGTTTGTTCCCTCATCTCGGCAGGGAACGTCCACTGATGGGACCCAAAGAGAATAAAGAGAAGACGGCTGGTTCGAGTCCCCGGAATAACTGAGGTCGAGTCTTCTAATAAGTCAAAACAATGGGTGCGCACTCAGATGGGGGGGGGGGGGGGGCCGGAAAGAGTAGTCCGTTACAGAAAATAATAGACAAATATCCAGTCAATGAAAAGAAATCGAGACAAATGTTCCGATTATCAAGACATTTGGGAAAAGGCAATTGACCTGCAGGAGGTACATTTGATTTGAAGTTACTATGGAAAGGGAAGGCAGGGAAAGAGTATGGTCGCCTATGGTGGCAAGAGGCAGAATTAAAAGACTGGCATTAATTAAATTGTTGGACCATAACATTAAGCGAAGAGGAATAGACGTACGAAAGAGACAATCCTAGGCAAGAGTGGAGAGCTTTTTGTGAAGAATGGGAGAAGGGACAGAGGAGACGGGGAAATAAATTGTATCAGAGACAAAAGATACTGGCCATGGAAGAGTGAATAAAGGGAAACTGAAAATAAAAAAATAATTCTGGGGTACCCTGCCTCTATCCAGACATACCGACCGATTCCCCAAACGATACTGATGATGATTGGGAATGGGTAAAACGATCTAATATTCCCACCGCGTCGGCGCTTGTGTTACCACGGTCAGCTTCCCCACCCCCGTATGGTTCTCGCCCTGGTGCCTCAGTCGCCAGATCGACAGTCACTGCATCACCACCGACCGATGTAGATCCTCCAGAACGGTCGGGAAGCCCAGTACCCGTTTCTGCCCGCACGCACAGTCAGACTGGACCCTGAACAAGGCCATTGGTTTTACCGGGACTCAGTGTCAATGGCCCATGAGGACCGTTCCTAGTCCGCAATCCGGAGTGGCAGGACAAGCACCTACTATTCAGATCTATATGCCCTGGACCCCTTCCGAGCTCTGTGGTATATTGAGTGCCGCCCCGACAGTAAGGTCGACCCCAAGCGTTCTGTAATTATTTAAGAACTGTCCTGACTCCCGAGGTTTGTTCCCTCTGGCTGTGGCCACCCTTACTCCACTGATCAGACACTCGGTTCGAACACGGCAATCGTGACCAGTAAATCGTGAGCGGCCAAACCGAACCGCAGACCATTGAAAATATACTGGACGCCTTGTCCCATGTTCTGGACGCCAGCGATGTCTTGGAGTGTAAACCAAGAAAGGTGACCCCTGACGATTTCCTAGAACGCTGTAATTCCGTTTATTCTGCACGATCCGGAGAAGCAGTCCCCACAGGGCTGTGCTCTCTTCCTCCAGGCTATGCCATCTCGAGCGAGGAAACATGTCGAAAGGATCCTGCAGACCTGAATTTCCTACATCGCTGTTGGCTACATTGTTCTCCCTCCAAAGTCCCCGTCGCTCAGAACCCGGTGAAGTTCCTGGGTATGGATCATTGGGGGCCTCTTCTGGGGGAGGTACGACCTGTACAAAAAGGACAGGTTATACCTGAACCCAAAGGAGTCCAATATCTTAGTAGGGATATTTAATAGAACTGTCAGTGAAGGTTTAAACTAATTCGGCAGGGGGATGGGAACCAGAGTGATAGGGCTGAGGAAGGGGAAAACAGAAATAAATCAAAGATAGCATGCAACAGAGATGATAGAAAGGACAGGCAGGAGATGAGGCATGATAACAGCCAGTAGGATGAGTTACAGGGCAAAAGAGGGAAGGTGCAGTTAAAACAGAAAGCAACAAATGTCATGGTCCCTTCTGGCAATCGCCCACCTGGCTATTTACCTCAGGAATTGGGCCTCAATCACCTCATTTAGTTCCCAATCATTCCCAGGTTCCACTAACTGCAAACACCTGCTTTCCATCAGCAAATGCAGTATAAAAACCCTGTGAGCACAACAAGGAACTGCCAGTTCACTGGTTGACTCTGGTGTGAGTAACCTTATTTCATGGTTCTTAGGACTACCAGTTGTAAGTCAAGCATCGCTCCTGGATACTGGCCCCACGCTCGCTATGTTAATAATGCCTCCCGACTCTGCCTCCACACCCGTGTTCTGCACTTGGGTTCGTTCCACTGCCACGTCCTTGCAACAGAATGAACTGGCCACGATGAACCCAGTGGATGTGGATCCTGTACAACAGGCCCTAGCCAGCCAGGGCTACCTATTGGGTGCCCACAACCAACTGCTTTGGGAGATCACAGAAAACCTTCGGACACTAACCATGAATGTGCAGAAGGTCAATGAACAAGTGGACCGGGTCTCTGCTTCTTTTTCTCCGTCCCCTCCAAGAACCCCGGCTACCCAAACTGCAATGCTCGGGATGGCTTTGCCCCTGGAATCAGCAACACCATCCCCTCGAGAGCTGTATGTACCTGAGCCTGAACCTTACGCCGGGGACTGAGGTAGGTGCTGGGCCTTCCTGTTACAGTGCCCTAGTCTTTGAGCTGCAGCCACGTACCTGCACTTCTGATAAATCAAAGATTGCGTACATCATGGGGCTGCTATGAGGGGATGCCTTGGCTTGGGCAACAGTGATATGGGGTAATTGACCAGAGGTTTGATTCTCCTGCTCCTCCTTTGTCACTGAAATGAAGAAAGTCTTTGAACAATCCATTCGCGGTAAGGCTGCTGCAGAACGGTTGTTTACTCTTCGTCAGGCTTCGCGAAGTGTGGCCATGTATTCCATTGAGTTCCAGACCTTAGCCACAGACTCCGGGTGGAATGACGAGGCCCTATGGGAGGTGTTTCGACAGGGCCTCTCGGACAACATAAAGGAAGAGTTGGCCGCGAGGGACGACACGGACTGTCTGGACTCTGATCTCGCTAGCCATTCGATTAGATGAGAGAGAGAGAGAGAGACTGAGTGACTTGCTCCTCAGGGAAGCCCACAGTCCACCTTACCAGTCTCACCCAGCCCCCCCTTCCCCAGCTGCTCTCAGTGTGGCTTCTGCTATGACTGTCCTCACCCCCCCCCCCCCCCCCCCCCCCCGGGGGAAGGAACCGATGCAGCTAGGATGGAACCGTCTCTCCCCGGCCGAATGACTTTGGAGGTGGAGAGCTGGGGTTTGCTACTATTGTGGCCAGCCAGGACATTTCCGGGAGACCTGCACTCAGCAGCCAAAAGGGAGGGCTCCAGTGAGAAAGGGAGCTCTGGTAAGCCAAATGATACTCCCTTCAGCACCCCAGACTCGGATGCAGATCCTGGCAACCGTGAATTACCAACAACAGTCCCTGTCCCTATCCGCATTGGTGGATTGCGGTGCTGAGGGCAATTGGCTGGATGAAGAGGTAGCCACCCAGACCGGAATACCTCGTGATCCGCTAACCATCCCCCCCAGAGGCCCGGGCCCTGGATAGAAAACTGCTGGCTCGGGTGACCCACTGTATGCCAACCCTGACCTTGATCCGATCTGACAACCATCGGGAGGAGGTACGATTCAGTCTCATTCATTCACTTCAAGCCCCGGTAGTTCTAGAGATTCCATGACTGACCCAGCACAATCCCCATATCAACTGGTTCTACCGGGAGGATAGCCAAATGGAGCCCGTTTTGCCATGCCAACTGTCTGCGGTTGGCCACATCTCCCAGAGAAGCTACCACGACCCCGCCTGTTTTGGAACCCCTCAACTTGTCCCGCGTCCCCAAGGAGTATCATGACTTGAGACAGGTGTTCAGTAAACAGCGGGCCCTTTCCCTGCCTCCACATCGCCCATATGATTGTGCCATTGACCTTCTCCCCGAGGCCCCACTACCCACCAGTCACCTTTTTAATCCATCCTGACAGGAGAGAGAGGCCATGGAGAAATACATTAGCGAATGTCTCGCTGCGGGCATGATCAGGTCTTCATCCTGGTGCTGGTTTCTTTTTTGTAGAAAAGGACGGGACGCTTCGCCCTTGTATCGACTACCGAGGCTTAAATCATATAACAGTTAAGAACAAGTACCCTTTACCCCTCATTAGTTTGGCATTTGAACCACTGCATGGAGCCACTATCTTCTCAAAGCTGGACCTTCGCAATGCCTACCATTTAGTCAGGATGAGGGAGGGGGATGAATGGAAGACAGCCTTCAATGCACCCCTGGGCCACTTTGAATATTTGGCCATACCGTTTGGCCTCACCAATGCTCCCACCATTTTCCAAACCCGATCAATGATGTACTGAGGGACTTTATCAATCAGTTCGCATTTGTTTATCTTGATGATATCCTGATATTTTCTAGCAGCCCCCAAGAACACGTACACCATTCCATCAAGTCCTCCAGAGACTATGGGAAAACCAGTTATCTACAAAGGTGGAAAAATGCGAGTTCCATGTCCGATCGGTCAGTTTCCTAGGGTATATCATTGAAAGTGGGCAGGTGAAAACAGACCCTGAGAAGATCCGGGCAGTGAAGGAATGGCCCAGACCCACGACATGCAAACAACTTCAACAATTCCTGGGGTTTGCAAACTTCTACCGCAGATTCATCAGAGACTACAGTCGAGTGGCGGACCTCCTTTCCCGGCTTGCCTCGCCTACCATACTGTTTTGCTGGGACTCCGAAGCAGACTCAGCATTCACCGACCTGAAAGGGTTTCACAACCACTCCCATCCTGGTCCATCTGGACCCATCCTGTCAATTGGAGCGGTTCTATCCGAACGGGCAAGTTCGGACGAAAAGCTTCACCCCTGCGCCACCTTCTCTTGCAGACTGTCCCCCGCCGAGCGGAATTACAATGTGGGAAATCGGGAACTGCTGCGGTCAAACTAGCACTGGAAGAATAGAGGCACTGGTTGGAGGGGGCAGAACACCCCTTTGTGGTGTGGACTGGTCATAAAAACCTGGGGTATATTCAGACCGCCAAACGATTGAACTCTCGCCAGGCCCGTTGGGCTGCGCAGGTTGACTCTGTTTAATAAAGCGTATGGTGTATTGGCCTTCAACAATCATGGAATTGAATTTAGGAGTCGAGAGGTAATGTTGCAGCTGTATAGGACCCTGGCCAGACCCCACTTGGAGTACTGTGCTCAGTTCTGGTCACCTCACTACAGGATGGATGTGGAAACCATAGAAAGGGTGCAGAGGAGGTTTACAAGGATGTTGCCTGGACTGGGGAGCATGCCTTATGAGAATAGGTTGAGTGAACTCGGCCTTGTCTCCTTGCAGTGAAGGAGGATGAGAGGTGACCTGATAGAGATGTAAAAGATGATGAGAGGCATTGATCGTGTGGATAGTCAGAGGCTTTTTTGCAGGGCTGAAATAGTTGCCACAAGAGGACACAGGTTTAAGGTGCTGGGGAGTAGGTACAGAGGAGCTGTCAGAGGTTAGTTTTTACTCAGAGTGGTGAGTGTATGGAATGGGCTGCCGGCAATGGTGGTGGAGGCGGATACGATAGGGTCTTTTAAGAGACGTTTGGATAGATACATGGAGCTTAGAAAAATAGGGGGCTATCTGTAAGCCTAGTAATTTGTAAGGTAGGGACATGTGCGGTACAACTTTGTGAGACGAAGGGCCTGTATTGTGTTGTAGGTTTTCTATGTTTCTATACCTCTACAATCTCTGCCGCTACCACTTTCAAAATTCTATGGTGAAGGTCATTTGGACCGGGTGACTTGTATACCCTTGGGTCTTTTAGCTTTTTGAGCATTTCTCTCTTGTATTAGTAACTGCACTCACTTCTCTTCCCTCACAGCCTTCAACATCTGGCACACTGCTAGTATCTTCCACAGTGAAGACTGATGTAAAATACTTATTCAATTCATCTGACATCTCCTTGTCTCCTGTTATTATTTCTCCGGCCTCATTTTCTAGTGGTCTTCTATCCACTCTCATTTCTCTTTTATTTTTCACATACTTGAAAAAGATTTAACTATCACATTGATATTATTTGCTGTAGCTTGCTTTCATATTTCTTCTATTCCTACCTAATGACTCCTTTAGTTCTCTCGGTAGGTTTTAAGAACTGCCCAATCCTCTGTCTTCCAACTAATTTTTGCTTTATGATTAGCTTTGACTTCCCTTGTCAGCCACGGTTGTACTATTTTGCCATCTGAGTGTTTCTTCATTTTTGGAATACACATGTCCTGCACCTTCCTCATTTTCCCCAGAAACTCACACCATTACTGCTCTGCTAACATCCCTGCCAGCAGCTCCTTCCAATTTACTTTGGCCAACTCCTCTCTCATACCACTGTAATTTCCCTTACCCCACTGAAATACTGCTACATCAGACTTACTTTCTCCCTGTCAAATTTCAAGTTAAACATTTATATTGTAATCACTTCCTCCAAAGGGTTCTTTTACCTTAAGCTTCCTAATCACCCCCGGTTCATTTCAAAGCAGCTAATGTAGTATAACTGATCCCCTAATTACATTCAACATGCAATCGACCTGCATGTTGAAATCTCTACCATAACATTGCCCTTTTGACCCACGTTTTCTATTTCCTGTTTGTAATTTGTGATGCTCATCCCAGCTTCTGTTGGGAGGCCTGCATAATCACTGCCATCAGGGTCCTTTTACCCTTTCAGTTTCTTCACTCAACCCACAAGGATTCAACATCTTTCTACTGATTTGATGCTATTCTTTACCAGCAAAGCCACACCACCCCCTCTGCCTACTTTCCTCTCCCTCCGATACAACGTGTAACCTTGGATATTCAGCTCCCAACTACACCCATCCTTCAGCCACGATTCAGTGATGGCCGTAACATCATACCTGGCAATCTGTAAAAGTGCAACAAGATCATCCACCTTATTTCTTGTACTCTGCTTTAAGATATCAAACTTCGAGTGCCGCATTTGCTACCCTTTTTGATTCTGCATCCCTAACACACATATTCACCCTGCTGGCTGCAATTATATCCCATCATCTACCTGCTCTTCCTGACAGCCTGAGTGCAGACTATTCTTGCTCTTTGACCATCCATATGATCCTGAGTCCCTTCCCTCCGGTTCCCACCCCCTGCCAATTTAGTTTAGAGAGTCATAGGCACAAAGCGAGTGGAGCAGGGGATTGGCACACAGACCTTAGCGCACCTGCGTTGAGGTAATGAAGGAAATATTGTTGCCAATCCAAACTGACTGGGGTCTACAATTAATGAAATTCAGGATCCAATGCACAAGGAGGTACTGAGGCCAAGGTCTTGGAGCTTATTAATTAGTTTTGAGGGAAACTAATTTTCCCTCAAATTCAGTACCATCAATATTGAATGTTGAGCTTTAGTTGATAAAGAGCATCCTTTGCTATCCGGATGTTCCAGGATTAAGCCAAAGAAATGGCATGTGCTGTGGACTTGTTGCTATTGGAGTGGGTCCAAGTTGCATCTCCGGCAGGAGCTGATATGCTTCATCACCGACCTCTCAAAACACTTCATCACTGGATGAAAGTGCAACTAGGCGATAGAACAACTTGCTATCTCTAGAGGGCACAGTTTTAAGGTGCTTGGAAGTGGGTACAGAGGAGATGTCAGGGGTAAGATTTTTACGCAGAGAGTGGCGAGTGTGTGGAATGGGCTGATGGCGACGGTGGTGGAGGCGGATACGATGGGGTCTTTTAAGAGACTCCTGGATAGGGACATGAAGCTTAGAAAAATAGAGGACTATGGGTAACCCTAGGTAATTTCTAAAGTAGATGTGTGTGGCACAGTATTGTGGGCTGAAGGGCCTGTATTGTGCTGTCGGTTTTCTATGTTTCTATGATAGACTTTGTGACAGGTCACCACAGTATAATCGAAGCCTGCTCGAAGCAGGTGGGTACCTTAGACTGCTGAAGCAAGGAGTTAAAGATCTCAGTGAACACCCCAGCCAGTTAGTCAGTGCAGGTCTTTAATATGTGGCCAGGTATCTCATCTTGTCCAGATGCTTTCTGTGGATTCACCCTCCTGAAGGCATCCCTTACATCAGCTTCAGAGACTGAAATCATTGGATCATCAGGGGATTCCCTGAGGCAGTTCAGGGTGGATACATCCCCAGGGCCTGACAAGGTGTTTTCTTGGAACCTAAAGAAGGCAACTGCAGAAATTGCCTATGCCCCTAGAAGAGATATTTAAATCATACTTACTGAGAGGTGGGGTACCAGAGGATTGGAGCATAGCCAATGTTGCTCTGCTGTTCAAGAAAGGCACTAAATTTAAACCAGTAGATTATAGGATGGTGAGCCTGACATCAGTTGTGGGGAACTTGTAGGAAGGTATGCTAAGGGAGCAGATATAAGTATTTGTATAGACATGGACTGATTAAGGATAGTCCGCATGGCTTTGTGTGTGGTAGGTCATGTAACAATCTTGTAGAGTTTTGTGAGGAAGTTGCCAGGAAGGACAGTGGATGCTGTGTATGTAACCCTGTCACTGGGCTCGTATACAAACATGGCTCAGTGGAGTAGGTGACTCGATGAGAAGGTCACCTTTCACAAACGCTATATTTCTAGAGCCAGTATGATCTGGGGTTCAGTCAAACGGAAACATTGTCATGTTCCGATTAAAGAAACCTCGATTTGAACAAATGCTGTTTGATGATGGCTGGTTCTTCACTTGTGAAGATCAGGAAGGAAGAAGAGTCCTCGGGTGTGACGGCAGGATTGTTGGTGACTGTAGAGGCCAGTTCTGGATCTGCGGACTCTGGAGCAGGAGGGACACGGGAACAGCTGGGATGCGGGTGCTTGGATAGTCAGATCCTTCCTGCATCTCCTCTTCTCTTCAGCAGTCATTCTTCTGGATTCCTCAGAATTCTTGGCTGCTCCATGGATCAGCGTTCTCCAGTGCTCTCTGTCACAAGCTGGCTGCTGCCATTCATTGACCTCAATACTTACCTGAGAGAGCTACTACTTAAGTTTGTCTCTGTATCTCCTGTGCAGGGCACCACGATCTCTCTCTGAGAGATTTCTCCGTGGAGTACTGTTTTCGGTAACCTGCAGCTGTCCATGCGAGACACGTGGTCTGAGAAGCAAAGTGGCTTCAGTGCTTGAAGTTGAGCTTCTCCAGGAACTTGTTGTTGGAGACACAATCCTGCCAGCTGATACCCATGATGGGAGCGGAGACAATGCTGATGGAAGTGTTTGAGCAACCAGATTTGCTTGTGGTGTGTAACTCTCACCTCGGCTAGTGGTTTAATATAGGGGATGATAGCCCCTGGCCTGTCCAAACTTTCATCATTATCTTCATCAGGTGCCATGTCCAGTCTGAGCTTTGACTGCCATGACCCACTCACTCCTGTTTCAGGTCAAGTGGATCAATCCATTGGTATTCATTTCCAGTTCTCTGGCTGCTGTCTCCATCATCATTTGTCTTTGGCTTCCTTTTGCTTTCTTCCTTTCAATCTTTTCCATAATTACCGTGCATTCTAACTCCTCTTTCCTAATCACATGTCCAATGAAGTTACGTTGCCTTTTCATGATCTCATACATTTTTTGCTTACTTTGTTCATGACATCCTCATTAGATATTCGTTTTATCCATCATGTTCTTTGCATCCTCCTCAAAAACCATATTTCTGCTGCTTCAATTCGTTTCCTCATGTTATTAGATATTGTCTGGCATTCTGAACCATATAATAACTGGATAAATGTAACATTTCAGTACTTTGAGGCGGGTTGTCATGCCTAGTTTAGTGTTGGTCTGTATATTCTTAGAAATCTCATTTGGGTGGAAGCTGCGTGATGTGTCCTGTTACAAATCAGTACCATGAAATAACAAACAGTACACAATATGCGATTAAACGATTGAGCTTTAGAATTCTAAAATTGACTATATGGTTAGTAAAGAAAACAAAAAAAGGGCCCCTTCTCATGAAACAGTCTATTGTGCAAGGTTGGAGCTCACTGATAAGGCTGTTTGTCCACCATCGACCTTTGAACCCTTGCTCTAAATCCACTGGTGGTCTACCAAGTCTCTCCATTTGCATCTTCTTTCCTCATCTTTCCCTGGCAAAAGACCCATGAATTCTGGCTCCCAGACACACTAGAAAAAAACAACATCCTGCTCATTGGCGAGCATGCCCCATTATCTTTAGTCATAACCCAAACATTGCTGCTACAGAGAAACCATTACCTGAACAGTAGAACATTACAGAGAAGCCATTACATTAGCAGTGAAACCTTAGTGTGTTATAGGTATAAGTGTTGTGATGACAGCAGCCCTTTACACCTGGATTTTTGTGGACAGACACAGCTGTGGTTCTTCCACACGTTTCTGGAAGCGCTGAAGGCACAGTGAGTCGACTGTCAACATCCCTTACTACCATAGCATCGTTGGAGATGACGCTGCACAGGTAGGTGAACTAATTGACCATGGTGAGAGGGTGATCGTCAATGGTGATCCGAGGAGGGTTGTAAACTTCACGGGGGGGCTTCTAATAGAGGATCATTGTTTTCTTCAGCCTGTCCATTAATCTAAAAGCCCTTGCAGCCTTGGTGAACTGAGTGACTTCGGCCTTGATACACCATCAATAACTCTCGGAGACGGGAGGTGAACGATAGGCTCTTATTAGTAGCAAAAGAGACCACGACATCTTGGAGACTGAGGGAGGAGCAGTGCCTCCAATTGCTTTATACAGGGGTCTGTGGGAGAAGCCACAGGTGCAGTCAGCAGAGGGGTGTGTCCAGACAGGTATACATAGTTTACCACAAGCCTGTAGCATGTCATCTGTGTCTATGAGCAAAGCAGAGTCGTTCACAAATAGTAGCTTAAGAATGGGCTCTTGCCTGGCTCTTGTTCAGGTGAGAAGGTGGTGGAGGTTGAAGAAATTTCTGACAGTGCTGAACTGAGAATAGATGCTCTCTGAGGCCTCTTTCACTTCCCTTAGCGTCATGCTGAGAAAGGTGGCAAAGGGTGTTGGTGCCAAAACAGTCTTTTTTTTTTTTTCTCACTGGTACTGATGGCGAATAGGTCAGGCAGGTTGCCCTTGTGTTTAACCTGACCACTTTGGCCTTCATGAAGCTGCTGCAGGATTTCAGGGGACAGCCGAGCTTTGACAGAATGTTCCAGAGATCATTGTTGCTAACTGTATCAAAGGCGTAATTCAGGCCAATGAACAGTCCCATGTTCTGTTCACAACACTTCTGTATCTGTCACAGGACAAATAATGTTGAATGTGCCTCTGTTCACTGTGACTCTGCACAGACTCCCTGAGGTTGCCTTTGGAAATGGTAGGGATGATTCTATCCAAGAGAATTCTGGTGAGGATCTTTCCAGTAGTGGTAGCAGGGTAACATCTCTGTAGTCTGAGCAACCTGATATCTTGTGCCGGGAAACAACCACAGCATCACATAGGTCATTTGGGACTGAACCTTTCTCACAACAGACTGTGAGTTCGCTCAGGAGAATGTCTCTGCCCATTTTGTACACTTCCATTGGGCTCCCATCAATTCCTAAGGCTGTATGGCATTTCAGCTTGGAAATAGCAGCTTTGACCTTGTCCAGAGTTGGTGGGCCATCGGGCTTAACCCTGAGCTCAAGCTGGTGGAGCATTTTACTGGAAGCTTCTTGTACATGATATTTATCCCTGAAAAGGCTCTCATAGTGGCTCCGCCCATCACCTCATGATGGCTTTCTTGTCTGCCAGCAGGCTGGATCCTTCGGATGAGCGTAGAGGTGCTTGAGCCTGACGAGTCAGACGATACGCTACGCACAGCGAGTCATAGAAGGCTCGAGTGTTGCTGGTGTCTGCATAGTACTGCATTTCTTCCACTAGGGCAGTCCACCAATCACTTTGTATCTGTCTCTATTTGGCTTGCAGGAAGCTGCAGGCAGCTCTCTATTCTGCTTTTGCCACTAGAATGTTGTGTAAAAATTGCCCATACACAATTGTCAGTCAGCAAGAATTAACAGGTCATATGTGGCATAAAATTATAAAGAGAATATAATCACAATTTTCAGCTTTATCAAACGGTTAGTAGGAATGGGAAAAAATAATAAAAGGGCTAATTACAGTTAAACTGGACCAATGTGCACATAAAGTTGGAGCTCATCCTAGAGTCATCTTTGGTCAGTCAATATGATGGCAGAATATGGTAATAATAAGACTCTTGGCAGTGTGGAGGATCAGAGGGATCTTGGGGTCTGAGTCCATAGGACGCTCAAAGCTGCTGTGCAGGTTGACTCTGTGGTTAAGAAGGCATATGGTGCATTGGCCTTCATTAACCATGGGGTTGAGTTTAGGAGCCAAGAGGTAATGTTGCAGCTATGTAGGATCCTGGTCAGACCCCACTTGGAGTACTGTGCTCAGTTCTGGTCGCCTCACTACAGGGAGGATGCGGAAGCCATAGAAAGGGTGCAGAGGAGATTTACAAGGATGTTGCCTGGATTGGGGAACATGCCTTATGAGAGTAGATTGAGTGAACTTGGTCTTTTCTCCTTGGAGTGATGGAGGAAGAGAGGTGACCTGATAGAGGTGTATAAGATGATGAGAGGCATTAATGGTGTGGATAGTCAGTAGCTTTTCCCTGGGGCTGAAAAGGCTAACACAAGAAGGCACAGTTTTAAGGTGCTTGGAGGTAGGTACAGAGGAGATGTCAGGTATGTTTTTTACAGAGAGTGGTGAGTGCATGGAATGGGCTGCTGGCAACAGTGGTGGAGGCAGATATGATAGGGTCTTTTAAGAGACTCCTGGATGGATACATGGAGCTCAGAAAAAGAGGGCTGTGGGTAAACCTAGGTAATTTTTAAGGTAAGGACGTGTTCGGCACAGCTTTGTGGGCCGAAGGGCCTGTATTGTGCTGTAGGTTTTCTATGTTTTACTCACGTGCTGGACCAATGGTATGCGTGAAGGCATACATCACATTCTTCACTCAAAATCCATCTCAAGCAGTCTCCTTCTCAGAAATATTGGCCCTTCCTCCTTGAAGCCATTCATCTACACAAAACACTATGTGCAGCAGGCACTCTCCTTTCAAAGGCATTTTTCCTTCTCCACTGCTCCCACCAAAAGCCCTGAATCAGACTATCTCTCAGCCATGCTCACTCTGGAAATTTCTCCTGATTCCACCATCCTGATTGGTTGACACAACATTCCTAAGTGAACTTCAGGGCTTCTTGCCTATAGCCGAAACAAAAACATTCTACAAGCTGGACAAACTTTAGCAGAATCTGCTAAAACGGAATATCTACAGCATAGCAGTAAAAATCTTAACTTGGGCATAACATTTTAGCAAGGCATTTGACAAGGTACCATTTGGGATGTTGGTCAAGAAGGTTCAGTCACTTGGCATTCAAGATGAGCTAGTAAATTGGATTAGACATTGGCTTTGTGGGAGAAGCCAGAGAGTGCTAGTAGATGGTTGCCTCTCTGACTGGAGGCCTATGACTAATGTTGTGCTACAGGAATCGGTGCTGGGTCCTTTGTTGTTTGTCATCTACAGTATATCAATGATCTGGATGATAATGTGGTTAACTGGATCAGAAAATGTGCAGATAACATCAAGATTGGGAGTGTAGTGGATAGTGAGGAAAACTTTCAGAGCTTGGCAGTGGGTTTTGGACCACTTGGAAAAACGGGCTGAAAAATAGCAGATGTAATTTAATGTGGACAAGTGCAAGGTTTGCACTTTGGTAGGAACAACCTGGGTAGGTTTTCCACAATGAATAGTTGGACTTGTGGAGTGCTGAAGAACAAAGGGAAGAGTGGTCCATAATTTGTTGAAAGGGTATGTAGGGTGTAAGTTGAATGAAGAGTTAAAATTGGCATGTCGCAAAGGTAATGATACAGTTGTCATGGGAGATTTCAACATGCAGGTAGACTGGGAGAATCAGAATGGTACTAGACCCCAAGAAAGGGAGTTTGTGGAGTGCCTCCGAGATGGACTCTTCAAACAGCTGGTACTGGAGCCTACCAGGGAGAAGGCAATTCTAGTTTTAGTGTTGTGCAATGAACTGGATTTGATCAGGGACTTCGAGGTAAAGGAGCCATTAAGAGGTAGTGACCATAATATGATATGTTTTAACCTACAATTTGAGAAGGAGAAGGGAAAATCAGATGTGTCAGTATTACAGTTGAACAAAGGGAACTATGGAGCTATGAGGGAGGAGCTGGCCAAAGTTCAATGGAACAATACCCTAGCAGGGAAGACAGTGGAACAACAATGGCAGGTATTTCTGGGAATAATGCAGAAGGTGCAGAATCGGTTCATTCCAAAGAGGAAGAAAGATCCTAAGGGGAGTAAGGGGTGGCCGTGGCTGACGAGGGAAGTAAAGGGCAATATAAAAATAAAAGAGAATAAGTATAACATAGCAAAGATGAGCAGGAAACCGGAGGACTGGGAAGCTTTTAAAGAGTTACAGGAGATAACAAAAAAGGCAAAATGCCAAGAAAAAATGAGGTACGAAGGTAAATTAGCCAAGAATATAAAGGAGGATAGTAAAAGCTTCTTTAGGTATGTGAATAGCAAAAAAATAGTTAAGACCAAAATTGGGCCATTGAAGACAGAAACGGGTGAATTTATTATGGGGAACAAGGAAATGGCAGATGAGTTGAACAGGTACTTTGGATCTGTCTTCACTAGGGAAGACACAAACAATCTCCCAGATGTAATAGTGGCCAAAGGAACTAGGGTAAAGGATGAACTGAAGGAAATTTATATTAGGCAAGAAACAGTGTTGGATAGACTGTTGAGTCCGAAGGCTGATAAGTCCCCAGGACCTGATGGTCTGCATCCCAGGTGGCTCCAGAAATCGTGGATGCATTGGTAATCATTTTCCAATGTTCTATAGATTCAGGAACAGTTCCTGCTGATTGGAGGGTGGCTAATGTTGTCCCACTTTCCAAGAAAGGAGGGAGAGAGAAAACAGGGAATTATAGACTGGTTAGCCTGACGTCAGTGGTTGGAAAGACACTGTAGTCAATTATAAAAGAGGAAATTACGACACATTTGGATAGCAGTAGAAGGATCAGTCCGAGTCAGCATGGATTTATGAAGGGAAAATCATGCTTGACTAATCTTCTGGAGTTTTGTGAGGATGTAACTATGAAAATGGACAAGGGAGATCCAGTGGATGTAGTGTACCTGGACTTCCAGAAAGCTTTTGATAAAGTCCCACATAGGAGATTAGTGGGCAAAATTAGGGCACATGGTATTGGGGGCAGAGTACTGACATGGATTGAAAATTGGCTGGCTGACAGGAAACAAAAAATAGTGATTAATGGGTCCCTTTCGGAATGGCAGGCTGTGACCAGTGGGGTACCGCAAGGTTCAGTGCTGGGACTGCAGCTGTTTAGAATATACATTAATGATTTAGATGAAGGGATTAAAAGTAACATTAGCAAATTTGCTGATGACATAAAGCTGGGTGGCAGTGTGAAATGTCAGGAGGATGTTATGAGAATGCAGGGTGAATTGAACAGGTTGGGTGAGTGGGCAAATGTATGGCAGATGCAGTTTAATGTGGATAAATGTGAGGTTATCCACTTTGGTGGCAAGAATAGGAAGGCAGATTACTATCTAAATGGAGTCAAATTAGGAAAAGGGGAAGCACAACGAGATCTAGGTGTTCTTGTACATCAGTCAATGAAAGCAAGCATGCAGGTACAGCAGGCAGTGAAGAAAGCTAATGCCATACTGGCCTTTATAACAAGAGGGATTGAGTAAGGGAGTAAAGAGGTCCTTCTGCAGCTGTACAGGGCCATGGTGAGACCCCACCTGGAGTATTGTGTGCAGTTTTGGTCTCCAAATTTGAGGAAGGACATTCTTGCTATTGAGGGAGTGCAGCGTAGGTTCACAAGGTTAATTTCCGGAATGGCAGGACTGTCATATGTTGAAAGATTGGAGCGACTGGGCTTGTATACACTGGAATTTAGAAAGATGAGAGGGGATCTGATTGAAACATATAAGATTATTAAGGGATTAGACATGCTGGAGGCAGGAAGCATGTTCCTGCTGATGGGTGAGTCCAGAACTCGAGGCCGCAGTTTAAGAATAAGGGGTAGGCCATTTAGAACAGAGATGTGGGAAAAACTTTTTCACCCAGAGAGTGGTGGATATGTGGAATGCTCTGCCCCAGAAGGCAGTGGAGGCCAAGTCTCTGGATGCATTCAAGAGAGTTGGATAGAGCTCTTATAGATAGTGGGGTCAAGGGATATGGGGAGAGGGCAGGAATGGGGTACTGATTGTGTATGATCAGCCATGATCACAGTGAATGGTGGTGCTGGCTAGAAGGGCCAAATGGCCTACTCCTGCACCTACTGTCTATTGTATCACAGATCGACAGGGTTGTAATGGAAGATTTTGGCATATTAGTCTTCAGAAATCAAAGTACTGAGCATAGGAGATGGGATGTTAAATCCCTTCTGCTCAAAAAAGAAAAAAAATATATCAGCACATCAACCCTCCTAATCCCTCCTGCACACAAAAAAATAACCAAACAAAATGGATCAGGCACATCGACCCCGAAATCTTTCCATCCCTCCTCCCACACAAAAAAACCATCAAAATGGATCAGACACATTGACCCTGTGATCTGTTCACAAGGGACGGTTGCACTTGTATCTGAGTGGGCCAATATTCTTGTGGGCAGGTTTACTAGAGCTGGTGGAATGCTTTAACTGATATGGCAGGAGGATGGGAACCAGGATGATGGTGCTGAGGATGAGCCAGCAGGTTTACAATGTAGGTGATGGGTGTAAGGAAGGACAAGCCAATGATTGGATACAAATGCAGACAGTGCAAAGAGTTAAATTGTACCACAGAAGCAAAATTCAAAACGGTGAAGAATGCAGGACAGAAGGTGCTGTATTTAAATGCGCGTAGCATTTGGAATAAGATGGACAGACATATCGCATAATTAGAGATTGGTCGGTATGACACTGTGGGAATCACTGAATCATGGCTGAAAGAAGGTCATAAGATTGGGCCCCTTTTTTTCATTTTCTTTACTAACCATATAGTAAAATTAACAATTATAAAGCTTAATTGTTTATTTGCATATTGTGTACTGTTTGTAATTTCAGGGTACTGATTTGTAACGGGACACATCACACAGTATCCACTGAAACGAGATTTCTAAAGTTTGGCTGGGCTGAGGGCTGTCACCCCCTGTAGGAAGTTGGACGATTGTGAAGCTTTTAAAATCCAGCAAAGACAACTAAAAAAGCTATAAGGAGGGAAAAGATGAAATATGAGGGCAGACTAGCCAATAATAGAAAGCAGGATGGTAAAAGTTTATTCCCCAGTTATATAAAGTGTAAAATGGAGGTGCGAGTTGATATTGGGCCACTGGAAAATGATGTTGGTGAGGTAGTAATGGGGGGAAAAGAAATGGCAGATGAACTTAAATGGGTACTTTGTATCTGCCTTCACTGTAGAAGACACCAGCAGTATGCCAGTGGACCATGAGTGTCAGGGAGCAGGAGTGAGTGCCATTGCTATTACAAAGGAAAAAGTGCCAGGCAAACTCAAAGGTCTTAAGGTGGATAAGTCACCTGGACCAGATGGACTACATCCCAGAGTCCTGAGAGAGGTGGCTGAAGAGATAACGGATGCATTGGTCATGATCTTTCAAGAATCACTTGATTCTGGCATGGTCCCGGAGAACTGGACGATTGCAAATGTCACTCCACTCTTTAAGAAGGGAGGAAGGCAAAAGAAAGGAAATTATAGGCCAGTTAGTCTAACCTCAGTGGTTGGGAAAATGTTGGAGTTTAATATTAAGGATGAGTTTTTGGAGTACTGTGAGAATAATGATAAAATAAGTCAAAGTCAGCATGGTTTCTGTGAAGGGAAATCTTGCCTGACAAATTTGTTAGAGTTCTTTGAGAAAGTAGCAAGTAGTGTGGATGAAGGAGAGATGGTGGATGTCATTTACTTGGATTTTTAAAAGGCATTTGATAAGGTGCCACACATGAGGCTGCTTAAGATAAAACCCTATGGTGTTACAGGAAAGATACTGGCATGGATAGAGGAATGGCTGACAGGTATGAGGGAGTGAGTGGGAATAAAAGGGGCCTTTTCTGGTTGGCTGCCAGTGACTAGTGGTGTTGCACAGGG
Source organism: Hemitrygon akajei (assembly GCF_048418815.1). Classification (NCBI taxonomy): domain Eukaryota; kingdom Metazoa; phylum Chordata; class Chondrichthyes; order Myliobatiformes; family Dasyatidae; genus Hemitrygon; species Hemitrygon akajei. The sequence goes on along the minus strand of NC_133127.1, from coordinate 1,245,425 downwards.
GTCAGTATTGGGACCGTAACTTTAAACATTATTTGTCAATGATTTAGATAATGGAATAGATGGCTTTGTGGCAAAGTTTGCGGATGATACAAAGATAGATGGAAGGGTAGGTAGTGCTGAGGAAGCAATGCGATTGCAACAGGACAGACAAATTGGAAGAATGGGCAAAAGAAGTGGCAGATGTTGGGAAATGAATGATCATGCATTTTGGTAAAAGGAACAATAGTGTGGACTATTATCTAAATACGGAGAAGTTCAAACATCAGAGGTGCAGAAGGACTGAGGAGTCCTCATGCAAGACTCCCAGAAGGTTAATTTATAGGTTGAATCTGTGGTAAAGAAGGCAAATGCAAAGTTAGCATTTATTTCAAGGAGAATAGAATATAAAAGCAAGGAGATAATGCTGAGGTTTTATAAGACCATAAGGCATAGGAGCAGAATTAGGCCATTTGGTCCATCGAGTCAGTTCCACCATTCAATCATGACTGATCCTTTTTTTTTCCCTCCTCAACCCCACTCCCCGGCCTCTCCCTGTAACTTTTGGGGCTGTGTCCAATCAAGAACCTATCAATCTCTGACAAACACACCCAATACCTGGCCTCCACAGCTGCCTGTGGTAATAAATTCCATAAATTCACCTCCCTCTGATGAAAGAAATTTCTCTGCATCTGTTTTAAATGAATGCCCCTCTATCCTGAGATGGTGCCCTCTTGTTCAAGGTTCCCCCATCATGAGAAACATCCTTTCTACATCTACTGTCTAGGCCTTTCAACATTCGAAAGGTTTCAATGAGATCCCCCCCCCTCATCCTTCTGAATTCCAGCGAGTACAGACACAAAGCCATCAAACGATTCTCATGATAACCCTTTCATTCCTGGAATCATCCTTGTGAACCTTCTCTGGACCCTCTCCAATGCCAGCACATCTTTTCTAAGATGAGTGGCCCAAAACTGTTCACAATACTCAAGGTGAGGCCTCAGCATTGCATCCTTGCTCTTGTATTCTAGACCTCTTGAAATGATTGCTAACATGGCATTTGCCTTCCTCATCACCGACTCTACCTGCAGGTTAACCTTTAGGGTGTTCTGCACAAGGATTCCCAAGTCCCTTTGCATCTCAGATTTTTGGATTTTCACCCCATTTAGAAAATAGTGTGTACATTTATTTCTACTACCAAAGTGCATGACCATGCATTTTCCAACATTGTATTTCATTTGTCACTTTCTTGCCTATTCTCCTAATCTGTCTTTTTGCAGCCTATCTGTTTCCTCAACACTACCTGCCCCTCCAACAATATTCGTATCATCTGCAAACTTGGCAACAAGATCGTCATCTGAATAATTGATAATCAGCATAAATAGAAATGGTCCCAACACTGACCTCTGAGGGACACTACTCGTCACAGGCAGCCAACCAGTAAAGGATCCTTTTGATCCCATTTACAGTCTCTTACCAATCAGCCAATGCTTTAACTATGTTAGTAACTTTCCTGTAATACCATGGGCTCTTGACTTAGTAATCAGCCTCGTGTATGGCACCTTGTCAAAGGCCTTCTGAAAGTCCAAATATACAACAGCCACTGCATCCCCTTCATCTATCCTATTTTTAATCACCTCAAAGATTTGACAGGCAAAGTTTTCCCTTAAGGAAACCATGCTGACTTTGTCTGATCTTGTCCTGTGTTACCAAGTGCTCCAAAATCTCATCCTTTATAATTGACTCCAACATCTTCCCAACCACTGAGGTCAGGCTAACTGGTCTATAATTTCCTTTCTGTTGCCTTCCTCTTTCAGAACCCTAGGGTGCAGTTCATCTGGTCCAGGTGACTTATGTACCATTAAGTCTTTCAGCTTTTTGAACATTTTCTCCCTGTACAAAAAAAATGAACAAAAAGTATCAGGCACATCCACTCCTAAATCCTTCTTTCTCTCCTCCTACACAAAGGAGATTAGGCACATTGACCCTCAAATCCCTCTGGGGATTAAAAAAAAAACGAGAACAGGCAAAATACAGAATATAAAAACTATATGACTGAAAAATAGAGTCTATAGTCCAAAGTCCAAATCCAAAAACGCAGACAAAACCTGGGCAATACACTCCAGGCCCAGGCACAGCAGTAGGCTCTCCCTCTCCAGTACAGAGCAACCGATCAAAAGACAGCTAGTGCTCAGCCTCTGCATTTGCTTCGATGCTTTAATCACCCTGGTTGGTTTAGTCAGCGAACAACGGAAGCCTTAGGAGACAGTGATTCCAATATGATCAAATTCAACTTGAAATTTGATAGGGGGAAAGTAAAGTCTGATGTGGCAGTATTTCAGTGGAGTAAGGGAAATTACAGTGGTATGAGAGAGGAGTTGGCCAAAGTAAATTGGAAGGAGCTGCAGGCAGGGATGACAGCAGACCATCTCATTTTCTTGGGAAAATGAGATGAAATGGAGCTTGCGCCCCATCCTGCAGCCTGCCCGTTAAAAGGTCCAGGCATGCATTCTCCAAATGTCTGCACTCCCCTTCATGTTTCAATCACCCTCATTACTTTAATCAGTGAATAATGTAAGCTATAATAAACAAAATGGTGTCAAACGTGGTCTCACACACCAGCCTACGGGCTTCTTACCACAAGGTTTGCTCACGCTGCCTCTGCCTCTGCCTCAGAGACGACAGAGCGCCGGAGCACCCAAACAATCACCAACGTTCTGCACTTGCTTTGATGTTTCAATCACTCTCATCACTTTAACCGGTAAGCAATGGAAGCTCTAATCGGTGAAATAGGGTTAAACATCGGCTAGCACACCATCTTGCAGGCCTCTGGCCATGAGGTTTACTCATGTTGTCTCCGCCTCCAGTAACCTCGGAGACTGCAGAGTGCTGAAGCCCCCAACCAACTACGAACAGACAAACCTAGGCTCCAACAGTTCCAGAAACACATTCAAGAAGAAAAACAAACAAAAAAGATATAAAAGAGTGAAAATATAGTTTCATGATCTATCCAGAAGATGTCGACCAAGGGAGTGTTGCACGCAGGTGCCATCTTGACCGGGATTGGGAAGCTTTTAAAAACCAACAGAAGCCAACTTAAAACATCATTCAGAAGGTGAAAATGGAATATGAAAGTAAGCTAGCCAATAATATTAAAGAGGATACCAAAAGTTTCTTCAGATACACAAACTGTAAAAGAGAAGAGAGAGTGGATATCCAACAATGCTGAAGAGGCAGCAATGGGGGAACAAGAAAATGGCAGATGAACTGAATAAGTATTTTTGCATTAGTTTTCACTGTGGAAGACTCCGGAAGTCTGGTGGAAGTTCCAGATCTCAGGGGTCATGAAATGTGTGAAGTCACCATAACTAGAGTGAAGGTTCTTGGGAACCGAATGAGTAGCTGAGGAGTTGGTACAGCGGTCAGGGTTTCAAGTTCTTGGATAATTGGAACATCTTCAGGGGAAGGGGTGACCAGTACCCAAGGGACTGGTTGCACCTGAACTGGAGAAGAACCAATATCCTGGCTGGAAGGATTGCTAATGCTACTGGGGAGGGTTTAAACGAGATTTGCCAGAAGGTGGGAACCGAAGAGAAGAGGCAGAGGATGGGGCTGTTTGCGCACAAGTAGAAACAGCTTGTAGGGAGTTTGTGAGGAAGGATAGACAGAAGAAAAACCATAGAAACCCTACAGCACAATACAGGCCCTTCGGCCCACAATGTTGTGCAGAACATGTCCCTACCTTAGAAATTACTAGGCTCACCTATAGCCCTCTATTTTACTAAGCTCCATGTACCTATCTAAAAGTCTCTTAAAAGACCCAATCATATCCGCCTCCACCACCATTGCCGGCAGCCCATTCCACACACTCACCACTCTCTGAGTAAAAAACTTACCCCTGACATCTCCTCTGTACCTACTCCCCAGCACCTTAAACCTGTGTCCTCTTGTGGCAGCCATTTCAGCCCTGGGAAAAAGCCTCTGACTATCCACACGATCAATGCCTCTCATCATCTTATACACCTCTATCAGGTCATCTCTCCTCCGTCGCTCCAAGGACAAAAGGCCGAATTCACTCATCCTATTCTCATAAGGCATGCTCTCCAATCCAGGCAACATCCTTGTAAACCTCCTCTGCACCCTTTCTATGGCTTCCACATCCTTCCTGTAGTAAGGTGACCAGAACTGAGCACAGTACTCCAAGTGGGGTCTGACCAGGGTCCTATATTGCTGCAACATTACCTCTCGGCTCCTAAATTCAATTCAACAATTGATGAAGCCCAGTACACCGTATGCCTTCTTAATTACAGAGTCAACCTGCGCAGCTGCTTTGAGCATCCTAAGGACTCAGACCTCAAGATCCCTCTGATCCTCCACACTAACAAGAGTCTTACCATTAATACTATATTTTGCCATCATATTTGACCTACCAAAATGAACCACTTCACACTTATCTGGGTTGAACTCCATCTGTCACTTCTCAGCCCAGTTTTGCATCCTATAAATGTCCTGCTCTGACAGCCCAGCACACTATCCACAACATCTCCAACCTTTGTGTCGTCAGCAAACTTACTAACCCATCCCTTCACTTCCTCATCCAGGTCATTTATAAAAATCAGAAAGAGTAGGGGTTCCAGAACAGATTCCTGAGGCACACCACTGGTCACTGACCTCCATGCAGAATATGACCCATCTACAACCACTCTTTGCCTTCTGTGGGCAAGCCAGTTCTGGATCCACAAAGCAATGTCCCCTTGGATCCCATGCCTCCTTACTTTCTCAATAAGCCTTGCATGGGGTACCTTATCAAATGCCTTGCTGAAATCCATATACACTACATCTACTGCTCTACCCTCATCAACGTGTTTAGTCACATCCTCAAAAAATTCAATCAGGCTGTTAAAACACGACCTGCCATTGACAAAGCCATGCTGACTACTCCTAATCATATTATACCTCTCCAAATGTTCATAAATCCTGCCTCTCAGGATCTTCTCCATCAACTTACCAACCACTAAGGTAAGACTCACTGGTCTATAATTTCCTGGGCTATCTCTACTCCCTTTCTTGAAAAAAGGAACAACTTTCGCAACCCTCCAATCATCTGGAACCTCTCCCGTCCCCATTGATGATGCAAAGATCATCACCAGAGGCTCAGCAATCTCCTCCCTCGTCTCCCACAGTAGCCTGGGGTACATCTCATCTGGTCCCGGCGACTTATCCAACTTGATGATTTCCAAAAGCTCCATCACATCCTCTTTCTTAATATATACATGCTCAAGCTTTTCAGTCAGCTGAAAGTCATCACTACAATCACCAAGATCCTTTTCCATAGTGAATACTGAAGTAAAGTATTCATTAAGTACCTCTGCTATTTCCTACGCTTCCATACACACTTTCCCACTGTCACACTTGATAGGTCCTATTCTTTCATATCTTATCCTCTTGCTGTTCACATACTTGTAGAGTGCCTTGGGGTTTTCCTTATTTCTGTCCGCCGAGGCCTTCTCATGGCCCCTTCTGTCTCTCCTAATTTTCTTCTTAAGCTCCTTCCTGTTAGCCTTAAAATCTTCTAGATTTCTAACATTACCTAGCTCTCTGAACCTTTTGTAAGCTTTTCTGTTCTTCTTGACTAGATTCATTACAGCCTTTGTACATCACGGTTCCTGTACCCTACCATAACATTCCTGTCTCATTGGAATGTACCTATACAGAACTCCACACAAATATTCCCTGAATATTTGCCACATTTCTTCCATACTTTTCCTGGAGAACATTTGTTTCCAATTTAAGCCTCCAATTTCCTGCCTGATATCCTCATAATTCCCATTACTCTGATTAAACACTTTTCTAACTTGTCTGTTCCTGTCTCTCTCCAATGCTATTGTAAAGGAGACAGAATTATGATCACTATCTCCAAAATGCTCTCCCACTGAGATCTGACACCTGACCAGGTTCATTTCCCAATACCAAATCAAGTACAGTCTGTCCTCTTGTAGGCTTATTGTGTCAAGAAACCTTCCTGAACTCACCTAACAAACTCCACCCCATCTAAACCCATTGCTCTAGGGAGATGCCAATTGATATTTGGGAAATTAAAATCTCCCATCATGACGACTCTTGTTGTTATTATTACACCTTTCCAGAATCTGGTTCTCTATCTGCTCTTCTATGTCCCTGTTACTATTGGGCATCCTATAAAAAACAACCAGTAAAGTTATTGACCCCTTCCTGTTCCTAACCTCCACCCACAGAGACTCTGTAGACAATCCCTCCAAGGTGTTCACCTTTTCTGCAGCCGTGACACTATCTCTGATCAACAGTGCCATGCCCCCACCTCTTTTGCCTCCCTCCCTGTCCTTTCTGAAACATCTAAAACCCAGCACTTAAAGTAACCATTCCTGTCCCTGAGCCATCCAAGTCTCTGTAATGGCCACATCATATCTCCAAGTACTGATCCATGCTCTAAGATAATCTGCTTTGTTCACAAAAGTCCTTGCATTAAAATAGACACATCTCAAACCTTTGGTCTGAGTGCATCTCTTCTCTATCACCTGCCTATCCTCCCTCTCGCACTGTCTCCAAGCTTTCTCTATTTGTGAGATATTAGATCAAAGATGCACTCAGCCTGATGGTTTGAGATTTGTCTATTTTAATGTAAAGAATATCAAAAACAAGGCAGATGAAATGTGACATTGTGGCCATTACAGAGACTTGGATGTCTTGGGCAGGAATGGCTACTGAATGTACTGGGCTTTAGATGTTCCGAAAAGGACAGGGAGGGAGGCAAAAGAGGTGGGAGTCTGGCATTGCTAATCAGGGATAGTATCACGCTGTAGAAAAGGAGGAAGTCATGGAGGGATTGTCTACTGAGTCACTGTGGGTGGAAGTTAGAAGGGGGCAATAACTCTACTGGGTGTTTTTATAGACTCCCCCCCCCCCCCCCCCAATAGTAACAGAAATACCAAGGAGCAGATAGGGAGGCAGAGTCTGGAACTGTTCAATAATAATAGGGTTGTTGGGATGGGTAATTTTAACTTTCCTAATATTGACTAGCATCTACTTAGAGCAAGGGAGTTTAGATGGGTTAGAGTTTGTTAGGTGTGTTCAATAGGTTCAATTCAGGGAACATTTGCATGAAGTTCTGCATAAGTATGTTCCATTGAGGAATGGAAAGGATGGTAGGGTAAAAGAACCATAGTGTACAAAGGATGTGGAAAATCTAGTTAAGGAAAAAAAAGCTTAGGAAAGGTTCAAGAAACTAGGTACTGTTAGAGCTCTAGAAATTTACAAGGTTGCCAGGAAGGAGCTTAAGAATGAAGTTAGGAGGACTAGAAGGGGCCATGAGAAAGCCTACACAAGCAGCATTAAAGAAACCCCCAAGGTATTCTATAAGTATATGAAGAGCAAGAGGATGAGCCGTGTGAGAATAGGACCAATCAGGTGCGAGAGTGGAAATGTGTGCATGAAGTTGGAGGAGGTACTTAACGAATACTTTGCTTCAGTATTCACTAGGGAAAAGGACCTTGGCAGTTGTGGGGATGACTTATAGTGGACTGAAAAACTAGAGCATATAGACATCAAGAAAGGGAATGTGCTGGAGCTTTTGAAAAGCATTACCATAGAACCATAGAACACTGCAGCACACTACAGGCCCTTCAGCCCTCCATGTTGTGCCAACCCATATAATCCTTGAAAAAAAAGTACTAAACCCACACTACCCCATAACCTTCCATTTTTCTTTCATCCATGTGCCTGTCCAAGAGGCTGTTAAATACCCCTAATGTTTTAGCCTCCACCACCATCCCTGGCAAGTCATTCCAGGCACTCACAACCCTCTGTGTTTATTTAAAAAAAATAAAAATAAACTTACCCCTGATGTCTCCCCTAAACTTCCCTCCCTTAATTTTGTACATATGCCCTCTGGTGTTTGCTATTGGTGCCCTGGGAAACAGGTACTGACTATCCACCCTATCTATGCCTCTCATAATCTTGTAGACCTCTATCAAGTCCCCTCTCATTCTTCTACGCTCCAAAGAAAAAAAGTCCCAGCTCTGCTAACCTTGTTTCATATGACTTGTTCTCCAATCCAGGCAACATCCTGGTAAATCTCCTCTGCACCCTCTCCATAGCTTCCACATCCTTCCTATAATGAGGTGACCAGAATTGAACATAATACTCTAAGTGTGGTCTCACCAGAGATTTGTAGAGTTGCAACATGACCTCTCTACTCTTGAACTCAATCCCCTTGTTAATGAAGCCTAGCATCCCATGGGCCTTCTTAACTACCCTATCAACCTGCACAGCGACCTTGAGGGATATATGGATTTGAACCCCAAGGTCCCTTTGTTCATCCACACTCTTAAGTAACTGATCATTAATCCTGTACTCAGTCTTCTGGGTTGTCCTTCCAAAATGCATCACCTCACACTTGTCCGGATTGAACTCCATCTGCCATTTTTCTGCCCAACTCTGCAGCCTGTCTATATCCTCTTGTAACCTTTGACCTGCTACAGCTCCATCCACAACTCCTCCAATCTTTGTGTCATCTGCAAACTTACTTACCCATCCTTCCGCCTCTACATCCAAGTCATTTATAAAAATCACAGATAGCAGGGGTCCCAGGACAGATCCCTGCGGCACTCCACTAGTCACCGACCTCCAGGCAGAATACTTTCCTTCCACAACTACCCTCTGCTTTCTTCCTTTAAGCTAATTTTTTATCCAAACAGCCAAGGTTCCACTTATCCCATGCCTCATGACTTTCTGGATGAGTCTCTCATGAGGGACCTTGTCAAATGCTTTGCTAAAGTCCATGTAGACCACATCCACTGCCCTACCCTCATCAATTTCTTTTGTTACCCCTTTAAAAAAACTCAATCAGGCTCGTGAGGCATGATCTTCCGTTCACAAAGCCATGTTGACTATCCATGAGTTGACTGTATTTCTCCAAATGCTTGTAGATCCTATCCTGAAGAATCCTTTCTGGTAGTTTGCATACCACTGACATAAGACTCACCGGTCTATAGTTCCCAGGTTTCTCCCAATTAACTTTTTTAAACAAGGGAACTACATTTGCCATTCTCCAGTCCTCCGGTACTTCCCCTGCAGCCAAAGAGGATTCAAAGATCATGGTTAAAGCTCCTGCGATCTCTTCTCTCAATTCCCACGACAACCTGGGGTGTATCATATCCGGCCCTGGGGATTTATCAATCTTAATGTTTTGAAGAAGATCCAGCACTTCTTCTTCCTTAATCTCCACATTGTCCAGAACACAGGCCCGCTCTACTTTGACCTCATCCTGATCAAGATCCTTTTCACTTGTGAATACTGAAGCAAAGTATTCATTTAGGACCTCCCCAACCTCCTCCGCCTCCAGGCTCATGTTGCCCTCTTTACGCTTTAGTGGTCCCACCTTCGTTCTCGTCATCCTCCTATTCTTCACATACACATAGAGCGCCTTGGGGTTCTCCTTAATCCTACATGACAAGGCCTTCTCATGCCCCCTTCGAGCTCTCCTAAGTCCTTTCTTTAGCTCCTTCCTTAAGTGAGATAAGTTGTCAGCTCCGGGCGAGATATATCCCAGGCTACTGTGGGAAGTGAGGGAGGAGATTGCTGAGCCTCTTGTGATGATCTTTGCATCATCAATAGGGACGGGAGAGGTTCCAGAGGATTGGAGGGTTGCAAATGTTGTTCCCTTGGAGTAGAGAACCCAGAAGAATATAGACCAGTGAGTCTTACCAGTAGAGGGCAAGTTATTGGAGAAGATTCTGAGAGGCATATGGTATAGGACAGGAAGGGAATGGAGGGTTATGGGCTGAGTGCAGGTTGGTGGGACTAGATGAGAGTAAGCGTTGGCATGGACTAGAAGGGCCGAGATGGCCTGTTTCCGTGCTGTAATTTTTATATGGTTATAGGCAAGATTTATGAGCATTTTGAGAGACATAATCTGATTAGGGATCATCAGCATGGCTTCGTCAAAGGCAGGTCATGCCTTACGAGCCTGTCTGAATGCTTTGAGGATATAACAAAACACATTGATGAAGGTAGAGCAGTGGATGTAGGATATATGGATTTCAATAAGCTATTTGATAAGATTGCCCACGGAAGGCTCTATAAGAAAGTAAGGAGGTATGAAATCCAAGGAGACCTTGCTTTCTGGATCCAGAATTGACTTGCCCACAGAAGGTGAAGTGTAGTTGTAGATGGTTTGTATTCTACATGGAGGTCGGTGACCAGTGGTGTTCCATAGGGATCTGTTCTAGGACCCCTCCTCTTTGTGATTTTTTTAAAATATAAATGAACTGGATGAGGAAGTAGAAGGGTGAGTTAGTAAGTTTGCTGATGACACAAAAGTTGGTGGAGTTCTGGATAGTTTGGAGGGTTGTCAAAGGTTACAGCAGGACATTGATAGAATGCAGAACTGTGCTGAGAAGTGGCAGATGGAGTTCAACCCAGAAAAGTGTGAAGTGATTCATTTTGGTAGGTCAAATTTGAAGACAGAATATAGCATTAATGCTAAGACTCTTGGCAGTGTGGAGGATCAGAGAGATCTTGGGGTCCACATTGATAGGACACTCAAGTGACCTGATAGAGCTGTATAAGACGATGAGAGGCAGTGATTGTCTGGATAGCCAGAGGCTTTTTCCCAGGACTGAAATGGCGGACATGAAAGGATATGGTTTAAAGATGCTTGGAAGTAGGTACAAGGAGGATGTCAGGGGAAAGTTTTTCGCACAGAGAGTGGTGGGTGCATGGAATGCACTGCCAACAACGGCAGATACAATAGGGTCTTTTAAGAGACTCTTAGATAGGTACATGGAGCTTAGAAAAATAATGGTCTATGCAGTAGGATAATTCTGGACAGTTTCTAGAGTAGGTTACATGGTCGGCACAACATTGTGGGCTGAAGGACCTGTAATGTGCTGTAGATTACTATCTATGTTCGAGGGAAACTGAAATGTCTGAAAGTGGATAAGTCATCTGGACCAGATGGTGAACATCCCAGGGTTCTGAAAGAGGTGGCTGAAGAGATTGTGGAGGCATTAGTCATGATCTTTTAAGAATCACTGACTTCTGAAATGATTCCGTAAGACTGGAAAATTGTAAATGTCACTCCACTCTACAAGAAAGGAGAAAGGCAGAAGAAAGGAAATTGTAGGCTAGTTAATCTGACCTCAGTGGTTGGGAAGATGTTGGAGTCAAATATTAAGGGTGAGGTCTCAATGTAATTGGAGGCACATGATAAAATAACGGTAGTCAGCATGGTTTCCTCAGGGAAAATCTTGCCCGACAAATCTGTTGGAATTCTTTGAAGAAATAACAAACAGGATAGACAATTGATGTTGTGTGCTTGGATTTTCAGTGGGCCTTTGACAAGGTGCCACACTCGAGCTGCTTAACAAGCTACAAGCCCATGGTATTACATGAAAGATTCTGGCAGGGATAAAGCAGAGGTTGACTGGCAAGAGGCAAAGAGTGGAATAAAGGGAGCCTTTTCTGGCCGGCTGCCAGTGACTAGTGGTGTTCCACAGGGGTCTGTGTTGGGACTGATTCTGTTTGTGTTATACATCAATGATTTGGATGATGGAATTGATGGCTTTGTTGCAAAGTTTGCAGACAATATGAAAATAGGTGGAGGGGCAGATAGTTTTGAGGAAGTACAGAGGCTACAGAAAGACTTAGACAGATTAGAACAATGGGCAAAGAAATGGCAGATGGAACAGTTTCAGGAAGTGTATGGTCATGCACTTTGGTAGAAGAAATGAAAGGGTTGACTTTTTTTCTAAATGGACAGAAAGTACAAAAAACTGAGGCACAAGGGATTTGGGAGTCCTTGTGCAGGATTCCCTAAAGGTTAATTTGCAGGTTGAGTCTGTGGTGAGGAAGGCATATGCGATGTTAGCATTCATTTTGAGAGGACTAGAATATAAAAGGACTGTTCAAAAAGGACGGGTTATACCTGAACCCTAAGAGGACCAATATTCTGGCGGGAAGGTTTAATAGAGCTTTAAGGAGGGTTTAAACTAATTTGGCAGGGGCATGGGAACTGGAATGATAGAGCAGAGGAGGGGGAAAACAGAGATAAATCTAAGATAGTGAGCAGTAAAGATGTCAGGGAGGACAGGCAGGTGATGGGGCATATTTGCAGCCATTGGGATGAGTTGCAGGGCAATCAAAGCAAAAAGTACCAAATACTGGACTTAAGGTTTTATACTTAAATGCACACAGCATAAGGAATAATGTGGATGATCTTGTCGTACAGCTATAGATTGGCAGGTATGATATTGTGGCCGTTACTGAGACGTGGCTAAAGGATACATGTCTCTGGGAGCTGAACATCCAAGGATACACGGTGTATCGGAAGGATAAGCAGGTAGGCAGAGGGGGTGGCGTGGCTTTATTGGTAAGAAATTATATTAAATCATTAGAAAGAGGTGACATAGGATCAGAAGGTGCAGAATCTTTATGGGTTGAGCTAAAAAATTGCAGAGGTAAAAGGACCCTGATGGCATTTATATACAGACCTCCTAACAGTTGCAGTGATGTGGACTACAAATTACAACAGGAAATAGAAAAGGCTTGCCAGAAGGGCAGTGTTATGATAATTGTAGGGGATTTTAACATGCGAGTGGATTGGGAAAATCAGGTCGGCACTGGATCTCAAGGGAGAGAATTTGTAGAATGTCTACGAGATGGCTTTTTAGAACAGCTTGTTGTTGAGCCCACTAGGGGATCGGCTGTACTGGATTGGATATTGTGTAATGAACCAGAGGTGATTAGAGAGATTGAGGTGAAGGAACCCTTAGGAGGCAGTGATCATAACATGATTGAGTTCACTGTGAAATTTGAGCAAGAGAAGCCGAAATCTGATGTGTCAGTATTTCAGTGGAGTAATGGAAATTACAGTGGCACGAGAGAGGAACTGGCCAAAGTTGACTGGAAAGGGACACTAGCGGGAAGGACGGCAGAGCAGCAGTGGCTGGAGTTTATGTGAGAAGTGAGGAAGGTGCAAGACAGATATATTCCAAAAAAGAAGAAATTTTCAAATGGAAAAAGGATGCAACCGTGGCTGACAAGAGAAGTCAAAGCCAAAGTAAAAGCAAAGGAGAGGGCATACAAGGAAGCAAAAATTAGTGGGAAGACAGAGGACTGGGAAGTTTTTAAAAGCTTACAAAAGGAAACTAAGAAGGTCATTAAGAGGGAAAAGATGAACTATGAAAGGAAGCTAGCAAATAATATCAAAGAGGATACTAAAAGCTTTTTCAAGTATATAAAGAGTAAATGACGGGTGAGAGTAGATATAGGACCGATAGAAAATGATGCTGGAGAAATTGTGGTGTGAGATAATGAGATGGCGGAGGAACAGAATGAGTATTTTGCATCAGTCTTCACTGAGGAAGACATCAGCAATATACCGGACACTCAGGGGTGTCAGGGAAGAGAAGTATACGCAGTCACAATTACGACAGAGAAAGTACTCAGGAAGCTGAATAGTCTAAGGGTAGATACGTAAATCTCCTGGACCAGATGGAATGCATCCTCATGTTCTGAAGGACGTAGCTGTGGAGATTGCGGAGGCATTAGCAATGATCTTTCAAAAGTCGATAGATTCTGACCTGGTTCCGGAGGACTGGAAGATTGCAAATGTCACTCCGCTATTTAAGGGGGCAAAGAAGCAAAAAGGAAATTATAGACCTGTTAGCTTGACATCAGTGGTTGGGAAGTTGTTGGAGTCGATTGTCAAGGATGATGTTACGGAGTACCTGGAGGCATATGACAAGATATGCAAAACTTAGCATGGTTTCCTTAAAGGAAAATCCTGCCTGACAAACCTATTGCAATTTTTTGAGGAAATTACAAGTAGGCTAGACAAGGGAGATGCAGTGGATGTTGTGTATTTGGATTTTCAGAAGGCTTTTGACAAGCTGCCGCACATGAGGCTGCTAAACAAGATAAGAGCCCATGGAATATAGAAAGTTACATATCTGGATAGAGCGTTGGTTGATTGGCAGGAAACAGAGAGTGGGAATAAAGGGATCCCTTTCTGGTTGGCTGCCGGTTACCAGTGGTGTTCCACGGGGGTCCGTATTGGTGGCGCTTCTTTTTACGTTGTATGTCAATGATTTGGATTATGGAATAGATGTATTTGTAGCTAAGTTTGCTGATGATACAAAGATAGGTGGAGGGGCTGGTAGTACTGAGGAAACAGAGTCTGCAGAGAGACTTGGATAGATTGGGGGAATGGGCAAAGAAGTGGTAAATGAATTACAATGTTGGAAAGTGTACGGTCATGCACTTTGGTAGAAGAAATAAACGGGCGGACTATTATTTAAATTGGGAGAGAATTCAAAGTTCTGAGATGCAACGGGACTTGGGAGTCCTCGTGCAGGATACCTTTAAGGTTAACCTCCAGGTTGAGTCGGTGGTGAAGAAGGCGAATGCAATGTTGGCATTCATTTATAGAGGAATGGAGTATAGGAGCAGGGATGTGATGTTGAGGCTCTATAAGGCACTGGTAAGACCTCACTTGGAATACTGTGTGCAGTTTTGGGCTCCTTATTTAAGAAAGGATGTGCTGACGTTGGAGAGGGTTCAGAGAAGATTCACGAGAATGATTCTGGGAATGAGAGGGTTAACATATGAGGAACATTTGACTGCTCTTGGACTGTACTCCTTGGAGTTTAGGAGAATGAGGAGGGACCTCATAGAAACATTTCGAATGTTGAAAGGCATGGACAGAGTGGATGTGGCAAAGTTGTTTCCCATGGTGGGGGGGTCTAGTACGAGAGGACATGACTTAAGGATTGCAGGGTGCCCATTCAGAACAGAGATGTGAAGAAAGTTTTTTAGCCAGAGGGTGGTAAATCTGTGGAATTTGTTGCCACGGGCGGCAGTGGAGGTCAAATCATTGGGTGTATTTAAGGCAGAGATTGATAGGTATCTGAGTAGCCAGGGCATCAAAGGTTATGGTGAGAAGGCAGGTGAGTGGGACTAAATGGGAGAATGGATCAGCTCATGATAAAATAGCGGAGCAGACTCGATGAGCCGAATGGCTGACTTCTACTCCTTTGTCTTATGGTCTAAAAGGAAGGATGTAATGTTGAGATTTTATAAAGCACTGGTGAGGCTGTACTTAGAAAATTATTTTCATTATTTCAAGGGTCTCGGCCCGAAACGTCGACAGTGCTTTTCCTTATAGATGCTGCCTGGCCTGCTGTGTTCCACCAGCATTTTGTGTGTGTTCTTAGAAAATTATAAGCAGTTTTGAGCTCCTTAGGACACAAAGGGATAGGGGGTGTGGGGTGCAGGTGGTGGAATGAAGGAGAATGGGGTTGAGAGGAAAATTGGATCAGCCATGATGAAATGGCGCAGCAGATATGATGAGCCAATTGGCCTAAGTCTGCTCCTACAGCTTATAGTATTATGGTTTTGTTAAAGTTGTATAAGACATTGGTAAGTCCTAATTTGGAGTATTGTATGCAGCAGTAAGAAGCGAGCATGGCCTGGGTGGGGTCCCTGATGATGGATGCTGCTTTTCTGCAACAACACTCCATGTAGATGTGTCCAATGGTGGAGCAGACTTACCTATGATGGACTGGCCCATATCCGCTGCTTTTTGTAGGATTTTCCATTCAAGACATTAGTGTTTTCATATCAAGCTATGATGCAACCAGTTAGTATACTCTCCACTACACATCTATAGAAGCTTGTCAAAGTTTTTGATGTCATGCCAAATCTTTGCAAACCCTCCGGAAAGCCATCTCAGGGGCGAAGTGAAAATTCTGGAGCAAACTTGAATCAATGAGGGATGCTTGAGCTGTTGCAGGACATGAATGTTATCACCTCCTACAAAGTTGAATCAAGTGACATGGGAGACAGCTGGTCTCCACTTCCAGATGAATTTAATGCCTTCTATGCACACTTTGACTGTCAGAGCATTGAGAAACAATTGTGCACCCCCACATACAGTCATAGAGTTATAGAAAAGTACAGCACTGAAAAAGGGTCTTTGGTCCATCTAGTCTGTGCCTTACCATTTGACTGACTACTCCCATTGACCAGTACCATAGCTCTCCATACCCCTAACATGCATGTACCTATCCAATGGTCTTCAATGTTGAAACTGAGCTCACGTTCACCACTTTTGCTGGGACATCGTTCCACACTCTCATGACCTCTGAGTGAACAAGTTTCCCCTCATGTTCATCTTAAACATTTCACCTTTCACCCTCAACACATGACCTCTGATTGTAGTTGATGCACCATCAATAACTCTCTGAGACGTGAGGTGAGATATCGGCTTTTATTGACTGAGAGAAAGGACAAGCAGTAGTTGACCACCATACTACATCCTGGAGACTGAGGGCAGGGCTCAGGCCTCAATCGCCTTTATACCGGAGTCTGTGGGAGGAGCCACGGTCAGTGGAAGGGGCCACAGGAGCAGTCAGCGGGGGGGCGTGTCCAGACAGGTATATGTAGTTCACCACAGTAGTCACACCCAACTTCAGTGGAAAAAGCCTGTTAACATTAACCCTATCTACAGTATACCTCTGTCTTATCTCTCAATTAGCAATAAATATCAAGAACATGAGATAGAGTCCTTGACAGTGAGTCCATAGGTTACCCTTTTTCTGAATCCAGGATAAAGTCCTAACCTATTCAAACTTCCCTTGCAACTCCAGTCCTCCAGACCCGGCAACATCCTTATAAATGTTCTCTGCATTCCTTCAACCTTGTTTACATCTTTCCTGCAGGTAGGTGACCAAAACTGCACATATTAAGATTCATCAATGTCTTATACAGCCTTCTCAGGACAGAGAGAGAGAGACAGAGACACGCAGGTCAGGGAGAAGAGTTTTGAAAAGGTGCATTTCATGGGGCTTGGTGCATTAGCAGCAGATCATCGATTTGCAGAGAGACACAGAGCTTTGCATAGATGGGGAGAAGAGTTTTAAAAAGGCGTGTTTCATGCGGCTCAGCGCATTAGCAGCGGACCAATCGATTTTCGATTCATTAACAGGAGCAGATAAAAGTAAAGCAGGGTCAGAGAGCAGCCATTGTATGAGAGGACCAGTAGGAGTGGGAATTTGAGGCTTTGGCTCAAGAGACCAGCGAGGAGGCACAGGTAAGTGAAAGTTAAGGCTTTTGTAGTGTTTGAATAAAAAAAGTCACTAAATTACAGCTAATTGAATAAAGGGATGATGCAGGATCAGGTGATGTGCAGTAGCTGTTGTCATGGTTCTGGTTGGCCGTTCCCCTTTAACAATTCTCCCTGATTTTGCCCCAATTTCAGTCATTTGCTGCTAGTTTGCCCAATCACCGTACACCTGGTTCTCATCAGAGACTGGGAATAAATACGATGGCAACACGATCACAGGTCGCCAGTTTGTTGGTCAATTCTCGTGTGATACTTCATTCCCTAGTTTGATTAGAACTGTTAGTTCTAAGTTCCGCACTAGTTTCTAGATAGTCCCTGCAGATCCCGTCTCCTTGTCAAGATACCTCCGGATTCCTGTTCTACGTTCAGGTCTACGGTAACCTCCCCAACTCAGTCGACGTGCCGGTGTCCTGCACTTGGGTTCTCCTCAGTTGCCCCCTTGCAACAGCTGTATGATGTGGGAACCGGTGGACCCCATAGTGGTTCCTAGTGACCACATCTGCACCAAGTGTTGGCGGCTCGAGGAACTCGGGCTCAAAGTTGATGACCTGGAATCTGAGCTTCAAACACTGCGGCACATCAGGGAGGGGAGAGTTACCTGGATTCTCTGTTTCAGGTGGCAGTCACACCCATTAGATTAGCTGCTGCAAATTCTGCTGCGGTCAGGGACAAGAGGGTGTGACTGTGAGTGAGGTGGGTAGTGGGATCCAAGAGACAGTGCTGGAGGAGCCTCAACCCTTGGGCTTGTCCAACAGGTCTGAGATTCTTGTTCCCTGTGTGGATGAGAGTGGGGTCTATAGGAAGGATGAGCAACCTAACTGTGGCACTGCAGTGCAGGGAGCCATTCAAGAGGGGGGAGAGAAGAGAACTGTAGTGGTAATTCGGCATAGTATAGTCAGGGGAATAGACAGAGTTCTCTGTTGTGAGGATAGAGTGTCCTGAAGGCTGTGTTGCCTGCCTGGTGCTTGGGGTTTGGGACATTTTATCTGACCTGCAAAGAAATTTGCAGTGGGAGGGGAAAGATACAGTTGTCATGGTCCATGTGGTTACCAGTGTCATAGGTAGAATGAGGAAAGAGGTTCTGCTGAGAGAATTTGAGCAGCTAAGGACTAAATTAAAAAACAGAACAAAAAGGTAATCTCTGGATTACTACCTGAGCCAGGTGCAAATTGGTAGAGGGTCAAGAGTTAAATGCATGACTCAAACATTGGTGTGGGAGAAGTGGCTTTGAATTCATGGGAAATTGGCACCAGTATTGGGGAAGGAGGGAGCCGTACCGATGGGACAAGCTCCACCTGAACCGTGATGGGAGCTGGATCCTGGCGAATTGCATAACTAGGGCTGTGGATAGGGCTTTAAATGAAATAGTAGGGGGGTGGGTTCAACAGATTGGGGAAGTATGGATAAAGTAAAAAAGAAGTGTGGATAAAAAAAAAAGCAACAGATAAAAAAGAGAAAAGAGTGGAGTGAAAAAAGTCAAGTGTTTAAAAAAAATTGAAAGATTACAAGATTTTTAAAGCACAATGATTGCAAGGGTACTTTATTTGAATGCCCGTAGTATTCAGAACAAGGTCAGTAAACTTGTGGCACAAAGCAGTACAAAGGGGTATAATTTAGTGGCCATTGCAGAGACATGGTTTCAGGGTGGAGAGGATTGGGGAATTCAATATCCAAGGGTATTGGGTAATACAGAAGGATAGGCAGGAAGATAAGGGAGGTGGGGTGGCGCTCTTAATTAAAGATGAGATCAGGGCAATAGTGAGAGACGATCTAAGATCTAAGGAGCAGAATGTTGAATCCATCTGGGTAGAGATTAGGAATGGTAAAGGGAAAAAATCACTAGTAAGAGTTGTCTATTGGCCACTGAATAATAACATGAC
The DNA here is from genome assembly GCF_048418815.1 of Hemitrygon akajei. Lineage (NCBI taxonomy): Eukaryota > Metazoa > Chordata > Chondrichthyes > Myliobatiformes > Dasyatidae > Hemitrygon > Hemitrygon akajei. Next base: position 1,226,408 of record NC_133127.1, on the reverse strand, counting down.
AGTGGCACAGGCAATAAACCAAGAAATATCCGAGGCAAGTAAGAATGGAACAGCAGCTTTCATGGGGGAATTCAACTTGAATGTAGATTGGGTGAATCAACTTGGTCGAAGCATTCTTGAAGAGGACTTCACAGAATGCATCCATGAACAGCATGTTAATGAACCTACAAGGGAATGTGCTATCTTGGATCTGATCCTGTGCAATGAGACAGGTAAAATTAGTGATCTTGTAGTTAGTGTCATCTTGGAAAGAGTGATCACAGTATGATTGAGTTTCTCTGACAAATGGAGGGTGCAATACTGTAGTTCAATCTAAAGCCAGTGTATTATGCCTAAACAATGGAGACCACTGTGGGATAAGGGAGGATTTGGTTAGAGTAGACTAGGACCACAGGCTATATGGTGAGACAGTTGAGGAGCGGTGGAAGAGGTTTTTCATGGTGTTGAACAAAAATATATTCCAGTTAGAAGCAAGGACGGTAAGGATGGGGAGCCAGCTTTGGATAACTAAAGAAGTAAAAGAAGGCAAGAGACTAAAAGCTCGAGCATACAAAGTCGCCAAGAATAGAACATAGAAAGCCTACAGCACAATACAGGCCCTTAAACCCACAAAGCTGTGCCGAACATGTCCTTACTTTAGAAATTAACTAGGGTTACCCATAGCCCTCTATTTTTCTAAGCTCCGTGTACATATCCAGGAGTCTCTTAAAAGACCCTATCATATCCGCCTCCACCACTGTCGCCGGCAACCCATTCCACATACTCATCACTCTCTGTGTTTATAAAAAAAAAAATACTTACCCCTGACATCTCCTCTGTACCTACTTCCAAGCACCTTAAAACTGTGCCCTCTCGTGTTAGCCATTTCAGTCCCGGGAAAAAGCCTCTGATTATCCACACGATCAGTGCCTTTCATCATCTTGTACACCTCTATCAGGTCACCTCTCATCCTCTGTCACTCCAAGGAGAAAAGGCAGAGTTCACTCAACCTATTCTCATAAGGCACACTCCCCAATCCAGGCAATATCCTTGTAAATCTCCTCTGCACCCTTTCTATGGTTTCCACCTCCTTCCTGTAGTGAGGCGACCAGAACTGAGCACAGTACTCCAAGTGGGGTCTGACCAGGGTCCTATATAGCTGCAACATTACCTCTTGTCTCCTAAACTCAATCCCATGATTGATGAAGGCCAATGCATTGTATGCCTTCTTAACCACAGAGTCAACCTGCGCAGCAGCTTTGAGTGTCCTATGCACTCGCTGTAACCTCTGACAGCACTCCACACTATCCACAAAACCCCCAACCTTTGTGTCAATAGCAAATTTACTAACTCATCCCTCCACTTCCTCATCCAGGTTATTTATAAATATCACGAAGAGTAAGGGCCCTAGAACAGATCCCTGAGGCACTCCACTGGTCACCAACCTCCATGCAGAATATGACCCGACTCCAACCACTCTTTGCATTCTGTGGGCAAGCCAGTTCTGGATCCACAAAGCAATGTCCCCTTGGATCCCATGTCTCCTTACTTACATGGGGTACCTTGTTAAATGCCTTGCACAAATCTATATACACTACCTTTACTGCTCTATCTTCATCAATGTGTTTAGTCACATCCCCAAAAAATTCAATCCATCTTGTAAGGCATGACCTTCCTTTGACAAAGCCATGCGGACTATTCCTAATCATATTATACCTCTCCAAATGTCCATAAATCCTGCCTCTCAGGATCTTCTCCATCAACTTACCAACCACTGAAGTAAGACTTACTGGTCTATAATTTCCTGGGCTATCTCTACTCCCTTTCTTGAATAATAGAACAACATCCGCAACCCTCCAATCCTCCAGAACCTCTCCTGTCCCCATTGATGATGCAAAGATCATTGCCAGAGGCTCAGCAATCTCCACCCTCGCCTCCCACAGTAGCCTGGGGTACATCTCGTCTGGTCCTGGTGACTTATCCAACTTGATGCTTTCCAAAAGCTCCAGCACATCCTCTTTCTTAATATCTACATGCTCAAGATTTTCAGTCCACTGTAAATCATCCCTACAATCGCCAAGATACTTTTCCATAGTGAATACTGAAGCAAAGTATTTATTAAGTACCTCTGCTATCTCCTTTGGTTCCATACACACTTTTCCACTGTCACACTTGATTGGTCCTATTCTCTCATGTCTTATCCTCTTGCTCTTCACATTCTTGTAGAATGCCTTTGGGTATTCATCAATCCTGTCTGCCAAGGCCTTCTCATGGTCCCTCTGGCTCTTCTAATTTCATTCTTAAGCTCCTTGCTGCTAGCCTTATAATCTTCAAGATCTCTATCATTACCTAGTTTTTTGAACTTTTTGTAAGCTTTTCTTCTTGACTAGATTTACAACAGCCTTTGTACACCATGGTTCCTGTACCCTGCCATCCTTTCCCTGTCTCATTGGAATGTACCTATGCAGAACTCCACACAAGTATACCCTGAACATTTGCCACATTTCTGCCATAGATTTCCCTAAGAACATCTGTTCCCAATTTATGCTTCCAAGTTCCTGCCTGATAGCTTCACATTTCCCCTTACTCCAACTAAACACTTTCCTAACTTGTCTGTTCCTATTCCTCCCCAATGCTATGGTAAAGGAGATAGAATTGTGATCACTAACTCCAAAATGGTCTCTCGCTGAGACTTGACCCCTGACCAGGTTCATTTCCCTATACCAGATCAAGTACAGTCTCTCCTCTTGTAGACTTATCTGCATATTGTGTCAAGAAACCTTCCTGAACACACCTAACAAATTCCACACCATCTATACCCCTTGCTCTAGGAAAATGCAAATCAATTTTTCGGAAATTAAAATCTCCCACCACAACAACCCTGTTATTATTGCACCTTTCCAGAATCTGTCTCCCTATCTGCTCCTCGATATCCCTGTAACTACTGGGAGGTCAATAAAAAACACCCAGTAGAGTTATTGACCCCTAGCTTCCACCCACAGAGACTCCGTAGACAATCCCTCCATGACTTCCTCCTTTTCTGCAGCCGTGACACTATCTCTGATCAACAGTGCCATGCCCCCACCTCTTTTGCCCCCTCCCTTTCCTTTCTGAAACATCTAAAGCCAATTTCCTGCCTGATAGCCTCATATTTCCCCTTACTCCAATTAAACACTTTTCGAACTTGTCTGTTCCCACCCCTCTCCAATGCTATGGTAAAGGAGATAGAATTGTGATTACTGTCTCCAAAATGCTCTCTCACTCAGAGATCTGACACCTGACCAGGTTCATTTCCCAATACCAGATCAAGTTCAGCCTCTCCTCTTGTAGGCTTATCTACAAATTGTGTCATGAAACCTTCCTGAACACACCTAACAAACTCCATCCCATTTAAACCCCTTGCTCTATGGAGATGCCAATTGATATTTGGGAAATTAAAATCTCCCACCATGACAACCCTGTTATCATTACACCTTTCCAAAATCTATCTCCCTATCTGCTCCTTGATGTCCCTGTTACTATTGGGTGGTCTATTAAAAACACCCAGTAGAGTCATTGACCCCCTTCCTGTTCCTAACTTCCACCCACAGAGACTCTGTAGACAATCCCTCCATGACTTCCTCCTTTACTGCAGCCATGACACTATCTCTGATCAGCAGTGCCACGCCCCCTCCTCTTTTGCCTCCCTCCCTGTCCTTTCTGAAAGATCTAAAGCCTGGCACTCTAAGTAACCATTCCTGCCCCTGAGCCATCCAAGTCTCTGTAATGGCCACAACATCATAGCTCCAAGCACTGATCCACGCTCTAAGCTCATCCACTTTGTTCATAATACTCATAATACTATGAGTATTGGGAAACTGGAAGATTGGGAAAACTTTAAAAAACAACAAAGAACTACTAAGCAATCAATAATTAAAGGGAAGCTAGATTACCAAAATAAACTAGCACAAAATATAAAAATGGATAGTAAATGTTTTTATAATTACATAAAGCTAAAGTGTGGCTAAGGTGAATGTAGGTCCCTTGGAGAATTGATACTGGGTAATGAGGAAATGGGAGAGGCTTTGGATTACCTTTTTGTGTTGGTCTTCATAGTGTAGAACACATCTAACATGCCAAAGAGAGATGTTATGGATGCGATGGGAATTGAGAACCTCGATACAATAGCTATCACTAAAGAGTGGCAAGTACCCCGTGACGGGTGAAAGAACCAGCAGAAATAGAAAACACCATGGAGCCTGGTATTGCTATAAACTAATAGTGTTTATTAGTAACTAAGCAATACAGTAATATAAATGCAAATATATCAAACAGGTTAGCAATGATTACGTATATATAAGTGCGGAAATAGGAAAACCAAGCTTCTTCAAGCCTGGGGTAAATGGATACAGTCTTACGATGATGAGTGAAGTTCAGTTCAGTTCGTGGGATTGAGTCTAGTAGTGATGGAGAGAGAGAGGGAGAGTTTTGAGTCTTCAGGTAAGCTGACGCTGTTGATTGTCCCGTTGTCCTCCAAAATCCTTTGGAAGTCACCGACTGTGACTACAACAAAGGGGACCATTCTTCTGTTGTGGAATTATTAACCTAGGCGAGGGTTGGACACAGGAAAACTCCCCACCGGTCACACCCTTTTCACACTGTGAGAGCCACTGATCGATTCTCCTGATCGACCCTCCAAAACCCACCTATTCTGTGGGCACAACAAAACTCATTCAATGTCCAAAACCATGTGCCTGTAGGTCTATCAGCTGACCTTCTAATTATCTCACCAGCTGTCCATCAAACAGCTCCTTCCTTCTCTCTCTGTAAGAATACAGAAGCTGACAGTGTCCTTGTAAAAGTGTAAACATGCTTGCAGAGAAACCATGACATCATCTCCGAGCAGTCTTTGCCTCTCTCTGCCTCTTAATAACAAGGTGTCTGGTGTTGAACAACAACTCTCTCTCTCTTTTCAAAAACACAGTTCATAGGGGTAATTCAGGACCCCGTCACAAGAGATAATGCTGAACAAATAGACAGGTAAGTCCCCTGGTCCTGATGGAATGCATCCCAGGGTACTGAAACAAATGGTAAAAGTTATAGTGGAGGCTTTGCCGATGATTTACCAAAACTCTTTAGACTCTGGCCAGGTCCCGGCGGATTGGAAGACGGTGAATGTCACGCCACTGTTCAAAAAAGGATGTAGGTGAAAGGCAAGTAACCGTAGGCCAGTAGTTGGGAAAATGCTTGAAGCTAGTTGATATATCTGGAGCATGTTGATATTAAGGGAGAGGAGGTGTTGGAGTTCTTAAAATACATTAGGACGGATTAGTCCCCAGGGCCTGATGGAATATTCCCCAGGCCGCTCCATGAGGTGAGGGAAGAGATTGCTGAACATCCGGCTAGGATCTTTATGTCCTCGTTGTCCACAGGAATGGTATTGGAGGATTGGAGGGAGGTGAATGTTGTCCCCTTGTTCAAAAAAGGTAGTTGGGATAGTCCAGGTAATTATAGACCAGTGAGCCTTATGTCTGTGGTGGGAAAGCTGTTGGAAAAGATTCTTTGAGATAGGATCTATGGGCATTTAGAGAATCATGGTCTGATCAGGGACAGTCAGCATGGCTTTGTAAAGGGCAGATAGTGTCTAACAAGCCTGATAGAGTTCTTTGAGGAGCTGACCATTCATATAGATGAGGGTAGTGCAGTGGATGTGATCTATATGGATTTTAGTAAGGCATTTGACAAGGTTCCACACAGTAGGCTTATTCAGAAAGTCAGAAGGCACGGGATCCAGGGAAGTTTGGCCAGGTGGATTCAGAATTGGCTTGCCTGCAGAAGGCAGAGGGTCGTGGTGGAGGGAGTACATTCAGATTGGAGGGTTGTGACTAGTGGTGTCCCACAAGGATCTGTTCTGGGACCGCTACTTTTTGTGATTTTTATTAACGACCTGGATGTGGGGGTAGAAGGGTGGGTTGGCAAGTTTGCAGACAACACAAAGGTTGGTGGTGTTGTAGATAGTGTAGAGGATTGTCGAAGAATGCAGAAAGACATTGATAGGATGCAGAAGTGGGCTGAGAAGTGGCAGATGGAGTTCAACTGGAGAAGTGTGAGGTGGTACACTTTGGAAGGACAAACTCCAAGGCAGAGTACAAAGTAAATGGCAGGATACTTGGTAGTGTGGAGGAGCAGAGGGATCTGGGGATACATGTCCACAGATCCCTGAAAGTTGCCTCACAGGTAGATAGGGTAGTTAAGAAAGCTTATGGGGTGTTAGCTTTCATAAGTTGAGGGATAGAGTTTAAGAGATGCGATGTAATGATGCAGCTCTATAAAACTCTAGTTAGGCCACACTTAGAATACTGTGTCCAGTTCTGGTCACCTCAGTATAGGAAGGATGTGGAAGCATTGGAAAGGGTACAGAAGAGATTTACCAGGATGCTGCCTGGTTTAGAGAGTATGGATTATGATCAGAGATTAAGGGAGCTAGGGCTTTACTCTTTGGAGAGAAGGAGGATGAGAGGAGACATGATAGAGGTGTACAAGATATTAAGAGGAATAGACAGAGTGGACAGCCAGCGCCTCTTCCCCGGGGCACCACTGCTCAGTACAAGAGGACATGGCTTTAAGGTAAGGGGAGGGAAGTTCAAGGGGGATATTAGAGGAAGGTTTTTCACTCAGAGAGTGGTTGGTGCGTGGAATGCGCTGCCTGAGTCAGTGGTGGAGGCAGACACACTAGTGAAGTTTAAGAGACTACTAGACAGGTATATGGAGGAATTTAAGGTGGGGGGTTATATGGGAGGCAGGGTTTGAGGGTCGGCACAACATATGGGCCGAAGGGCCTGTAATGTGCTGTACTATTCTATGTTCTGTGTTCTATCATTAAAGAATAAATAGAGAGGCATCTGGAAAGAAATGGATCCATCAGGCAGATGCAGCGGGTATTCAGCAAATCCAGGTCCTGTTTGACAAACTTACTGGAGATCTTTGAGGATACTGTATAATGAACCATAGAACGTTACAGCACAGTACAGGCCCTTCAGCCATCCATGTTGTGCCAACCCATATAATCCTTAAAAAAAGTACTAAACCAACCTTAAAGTACCCCATAACCTTCCATTTTTCTTTCATCCATGTGCCTATCCAAGAGGCTCTTAAATACCCCTAATGTTTTAGCCTCCACCACCATCCCTGGCAAGTCATTCCAGGCACTCACAACCCTCTGTGTTTATTTAAAAAAAATAAAAATAAACTTACCCCTGATGTCTCTCCTAAACTTTCCCCCCTTAATTTTGTACAAATGCCCTCTGGTGTTTGCTATTGGTGCCCTGGGAAACAGGTACTGACTATCCACCCTATCTATGCCTCTCATAATCTTGTAGACCTCTATCAAGTCCCTTCTCATTCTTCTACGCTCCACAGAGAAAAGTCCCAACTCTGCTAACCTTGCTTCATATGACTTGTTCTCCAATCCAGGCAACATCCTGGTAAATCTCCTCTGCACCCTCTCCATAGCTTCCACATCCTTCCTATAATGAGGTGACCAGAATTGAACACAATACTCTAAGTGTGGTCTCACCAGAGATTTGTAGAGTTGTAACATGACCTCTCTACTCTTGAACTCAATCCCCTGTTAATGAAGCCTAGCATCCCATAGGCCTTCTTAACTACCCTATCAACCTGCACAACGACCTTGAGGGATATATGGATTTGAACCCCAAGGTCCCTTTGTTCATCCACACTCTTAAGTAACTGATCATTAATCCTGTACTCAGTCTTCTGGGTTGTCCTTCCAAAATGAATCACCTCACACTTATCCGGATTGCAGTCCATCTGCCATTTTCCTGCCCAACTCTGCAGCCTGTCTATCTCCTCTTGTAACCTTCGAACACCTACAGCTCCATCCACAACTCCTCCAATCTTTGTGTCATCTGCAAACTTACTCACACATTCTTACGCCTCTATATCCAGGTCATTTATAAAAATCACAAATAGCAGGGGTCCCAGGACAGATCCCTGCGGCACTCCACTAGTTTCCGACCTCCAGTTCCTTCCACAACTACCCTCTGTTTTCTTCTTTTAAGCCAATTTTTTATCCAAAGAGCCAAGGTTTCAGTTATCCCATGCCTCATGACTTTCTGGATGAGTCTCTCATGAGGGATCTTGTCAAATACCTTGCTAAAGTCCATGTAGACAACATCCACTGCCCTACCCTCATCAATTTCTTTTGTTACCTCTTCAAAAATCTCATTCAGGCTCGTGAGCCACGATCTTCACAAAGCCATGTTGACTATCCATGAGTAGACTGTACTTCTCCTAGTGTTCATAGATCCTATCCTTAAGAATCCTTTCCAGTAATTTGCAGACCACTGGCATAAGACTCACTGGTCTATAGTTCCCAGGTTTCTCCCTATTACCTTTTTTAAACAAGGGAACTACATTTTCCATTCTCCAGTCCTCCAGCACTTCCCCTGTAGCCAAAGAGGTTTCAAAGATCACAGCTAATGCTCCAGCCATCTCTTCTCTCAATTCCCACAACAACCTGGGGTGTATCATATCCGGCCCTGGGGATTTATCAATCTTGATGTTAACATAGTAGATAGAGGAGAACTGATGGATGTTATTTACTTGGATTTCCGAAGGCGGTTGAAAAGATGCCACATAAAAGGCTTATCCATAAGATAAGGATGTATAGAGTTGGGGTGATGTATTAGCATGGATAGAGGATTGATTAACTAATAGAAATCAGAGAGTTGGGATACATGTGAGTCATTCTGGTTGGCAATCAGTGGTGAGTGGTGTGCTGTTGGGATTGGTGCTGGGCACGAAACTGTTCGTGATATGCATTAACAATCTGGAAGAGGGGACTGAGTGTAGTGCAGCTAAGTTTGCTGATGATACTAAATTGAGTGGAAAAGCAAATTGTACAGAAGATACAGAGTCTGCAGAGAGATAGATAGGTTGAGTGGGCAAGGTTCTGGCAGATGGAGTACAACGTTGATAAATGTGAGGTCATCCATTTTGGAAGGAAAAATGAAACAGCGGATTATTATTTAAATGGTAAAAGATTGCAGCATGCTGCTGTACAGAGGGACGGGAGTGCTTGTGCATGTAACACAAAAGGATGGTTTGCAGGTGCAGCAGGCTACAAAGAAGGCAAATGGAATGTTGGCCTTTATTGCTAGAGGTATTGAATTTAAGAGCAGGGAAGATATACTGCAACTGTACAGAGTACTGGTGAGGCCACACCTGGAGTACTGTGTGCAGTTCTGGTCTCCTTACTTGAGGAAGGATATACTGGCTTTGGAGGTGGTGCAGAGGAGCTTCACCAGGTTGATTCCAGAGATGAGGAGGTTAGACAATGAGGAGAGATTGATTTGCCTGGGACTGTACTCACCGGAATCTAAAAGAATGAGATTTTATAGAAACATATAAAATTATGGAAGGGATAGATAAGATAAAGGCAGGAAAGTTGTTTCCACTGGTAAGTGAGACTAGAACTAGGGGACATCGCCTCAAGATTCGGGGGAGTAAATTTAGGACAGAGATGAGGAGGAACTGCTTTTCCCAGAGAGTGGTGAATCTGTAGAATTCTCTGCCCAATTAAGCAGGGAAGTCTACCTCAGTAAATATATTTAAGACAAGGTTGGATAGATTTTTGCATAGTAGGGGAATTAAGGGTTATGGGGGAAAAGCAGGTAGGGGGAGATGAGTCCACAGCCAGATCAGCCATGATCTTACTGAATGGTGGAGCAGGCTCAATGGGCCAGATGGCCGACTCCTGATCCTATCTCTTATGTTCTGCCATCAGGAAGAAGATTCAGGATCCTTAGGACTCACACCACCATGTGAAGATTTACTACCCTTAACCATCAGGCTCTTGAATTAGAAGGAATAACTTCACTCAAGTTCACTGTTCCCACAACCTATGGACTCACTTTCAAGGATACTTCATCTCGTGTTCTTGATATTTCTTGTTTATTAGTTATATGCTGTATATGCTGACATCAATGTACTTTGATAATAAATTTACTTCGAACTTTGATACACAGGTGCAATTAATTCATCTGTATGGAAGGCTTGCACAAAAAAGTTTTTGACTTTATCATGGTTTATATGACAATCATAAGCCAAATTAATCTTTAACATTTACCTTCCAGACTGGAAGGGGGTGTCAGTACTGGTGCTTGGCAGGTGGTCTAAAGCTGTGTGGAGAGCCATTGAAATTGCATCTGCCATTGACCTATTGTGGCAATAGGCAAATTGCAATGGATGCAGACCCTTGCTGAGGCAGGAGTTCAGTCTAGTCATGACCAACCTCTCAAAGCATTTCATCACTGTCGATGTGAGTGCTACCGGGCAACAGTCATTAAGCAGCTCACGTTATTTTCTTAGGCACTGGTATAATTGTTGCCTTTTTGAAGCAAGTGAGAACTTCCGCCCAGAGCAGTGAGAGGTTGAAAATGTCCTTGAATCCTCCAGCCAGTTGGTTACCACAGGTTTCCAGAGCCTTACCAGTACTCCATCAGGACCTTCCACCTTGTGACGGTTCACTCTCTTTAAAGACAGCCTAACATTGGCCTCTGAGACAGAGTTGTTGTACATCTAATGTCACCATCAAACACAAAATACTCTGCAGATGCTGGGGTCAAAGCAACACGCACAACATGCTGGAGGAACTCAGCAGGTTGGGCAGTATCCGTGGAAACGAACAGTCAACGTTTCAGGCTGAGACCCTTCATCAGGACTGAAGAGGGTGGGGGCAGGGGCCTATAAAGAAGGTGGAAGGAGGGTGGGAAGGAGAAGGCTGGTAGGTGCCAGGTGAAAAACCACTAAGGGGAAAGATCAAGGGGTGGGGGAGGGGAAGCAGAGAGGGGATAGGCAGGAAAGGTGGAGGAATATAAGGGGAAAGCACTATGGGTAGTAGAAGGAGGCGGAACCATGAGGGAGGTGATAGGCAGCTGGAGGAGGAGCTGCTTATCTCTGAAAGTGGGATGGGGGAAGAGAGAGGGAGGGAATTACCAGAAGTTGGAGAATTCGATGTTTATGCCAAGGGGCTGGTGACTACCTAGGCGGTATAGGAGGTGTTGCTCCTCCAACCTGAGTTTGGCCTCATCATGGCAGTAGAGGAGACCATGTATGGACATATTTGAATGGGAACGTGAAGCAGAGTTTAAGTGGGTGGCAACCGGGAGATCCTGTCTGTTGTGGCGGACGGAGTGGGGGTGCTTGACGAAGCGGTCCCCCAATCTGCGTCGGGTCTCGCTGATGTAGAGGCCGCCGCACCGGGAGCACCGGATGCAATAGACAACTCCAGCAGACTCGCAGGTGAAGTGTTGCCTCACCTGGAAGGACTGTTTGGGTCCCTGAATGATGGTGAGAGAGGAGGTGTAGGGACAGGTGTAGCATTTACGCTTGCAGGGATAAGCACCAGGTGGGAGATCCGTGGGGAGGGATGTATGGACCAGGGATGTATGGACCAGGGATGTATGGACCAGGGATGTCACCTGCAACCTCGTTTGAAATTGTCTCTTTGCCCTTGAAATATCCCTCTGCAAATCATACCTGGTTTTCTGGTACAGGCCTGGGTTGCCAGACTCGAATGCCACAGATCTAACTTTCAGCAGACGACGTACCTCCTGGTTCATCCACGTCTTTTGGTTTGGGAATGTACAGTAAGTCTTCGTAGGCACACACTCATCCACACAGGTTTTAATGAAGTTGGTAACAACTGCAGCATACTCATCCAGGTTCGACGATGAATCGCTGAATCCAGTCCAGTTCACCAATTCAAAGCAGTCTTCTTCTCTGCCTGTACTCAGGGAGTAGATGTACAGCCAGGTGATCAGACTTCCCGAAGTGAGGGTGTGTCAAATGTTAGTGAAGAAGACAGGAGAATGACCTGAGAGGGATATTAAACCAGCCGTGATGGAATGGCAGAGCAGACCCAATGGGTGAAATTGCCTAATTCTGCTCTGATTAACAGTTTTGTGGAACTCTGAAGTGAAGCTTGCTGCAGATGGACACTGGTGTACTCCCACACCACGTCCCTCTGCCACTCCTGCCTGGACAAATTATGGGGAATAATTGTCATTTGCAGAGGTCGGGCAGCAGATCAAACGAGGAGGCACGTTAAAGGGGGCAAGTCTGCGCAGGAGCTGTTTATGATTGAGGACGGACCTCGAGTTGGACTGGGAGAACCTTGTTCTGTACCCCTAGAGTTCATATTTTCTGTGGACAATCACTTTAAAATGTCGGGGAAATGAGACTGACTTTTGGACACTGTTTGAGCTGTTATTAAGAGAGAGCGAGAGAGGCAAAGAATGCTCGGAAGATTGATGTTATGGTTTCTTGGCAGTTTGTTTACCTTTCCACAAGGACACTGCCTGCTTGTAAGTTCTTGCAGAGAGAGGAGAGTGGAGCAGGTTGATGGACAGCTAGTGTTCAGCATGCTGAAATAAACACCAGGTCAGCTGCTGGACCCAGAGACACACGGTTTTGGACACTGGACAAGCTTTGTTGCACCCACAAGAAGGTGGGTTTTTGGAGGATCGATTCGGGGAAATCGATCAGTGGCTCTCGCAGTGTGAAAAGATGTGACCGGTGGGGAGTTATTTGTGTGTCCAACCCTGGCCTGGGTTGAACTCTACCACAGAAGAACGGTCACCTTGGTTATGGTCACATTTGGTGACTTTAAAGGAAGAGAAGAGGGGAGAGAAACAGAAGAAACCTAGTGACAAAGAGGTCACTATTTGGACTCTCTCCTCTGTAGGCCGTAAGGGTGAGTTTGAGTTCCATTCGAATACGAAGGTGTGACTGTCATGTAGTTAATCCACAGGAGTGGGTTCTCTGGTGAGGGGGCAACCTTTGTGATTACCACTTGTGTATTACCCTTGTTTGGGTGTGGTAGTTCACTGAGGAAAGGCACCCCTGTGGCAAATCACTGTAGGAGTTATTTCGTATGTCATGGAACTGGATAAGTGGCTATCACAGTTGTGTGTTTGGGGTAACCTTGTGTGGAAACTACCTGTGTGTGATAATCCTGGTCGGGGTTGGTAGTTTTACCATTTGAAGACGGTACCTCAGTGATAAGCTACTGTTGGTGATAATCCATACGTGGATTCTGTTTGAGTATCCTGTGGCCACCACATTGGGATGTCCCGTAGCTGAATTTGGGTGTAGTACCACTTGTGTTGAAAGGATATTTGTTGAAGATCATTGTCGGTGATACTTTGTGTGTGGAGTGGAACAACTCCGGAGATAAAACCTACTGCTATTGTTATTTTGGAATATCGACATAATTGCCTTCTCACAACATACACCTTTGGATTACAAATCTCTCTCTCTTACCAACAACAGCAACCTCGTGCATTAAACTGACCTTTCTTACATATCATCGTAAGACTGGATTCATTTACCCCTAGACTTGAAGAAGCTTGGTTTTCCTATTTCCACACTTATGTATATATATCATTGCTAACCTGTTTAATATATTTGCATTTATAGTACTGTAATGTGTAGTTTACTAATAAACATTATTAGTTTATAGTAATACCAGACTCCAGAGTGTTTTCCATTTCTGCTGGTTCTATAACCTGGTCACGGGGTACGTGACAACCTGTTGACAGGTAAGAAGACTGTTTCCCAGGCCCAACATGTCTCGCAGTTGAGGGGAGTAGCTGGAGCAATTCAAATCTCAAGAGAGATTTAGGCCAGTTAGAAGAGTGGGCTGAAAGATGGCAGATGGAGTTTAATGCTGATAAGTGTGAGATGCTACATTTTGGTAGGACTAATCCAAATAGGACATACATGGTAAATGGTTGGGCATTGAGGAATGCAGTAAAACAGAGTGACCTAGAAATAATGGAGCATAGTTCCCTGAAGGTGGAATCTCGTGTGGATCGGGTGGTGAAGAAAGCTTTTGGTATGCTGGCCTTTATAAATCAGAGCATTGAATATAGGAGTTGGGATGTAATGTTAAAATTGTACAAGGCATTGGTAAGGCCGAATTTGGAGTATTGTGTACAGTTCTGGTCGCCGAATTATAGGAAAGATGTCAACAAAATAGAGAGAGTACAGAGGAGATTTAGTAGAATGTTACCTGTGTTTCAGCACCTAAGTTACAGAGAAAGGTTGAACAAGTTAGGTCTTTATTCTTTGGAGCGTAGAAAGTTGAGGGGGGACTTGATAGAGGTATTTAAAATTATGAGGGGGATAGATAGACTTGACATTGATAGGCTTTTTCCACTGAGAGTAGGAAAATTCAAACAAGAGGACATGAGTTGAGAGTTAAGGGGCAGAAATTTAGGGGTAACATGAGGGGGAACTTCTTTACTCAGAGAGTGGTAGCTGTGTGGAACGAGCTTCCAGTAGAAGTGGTAGACGCAGGTTTGATTTTTTCATTTAAAAAAATTGGATAGGAATATGGACAGGAAAGGAATGGAGGGTTATGGGCTGAGTGCAGGTAGGTGGGACTAGGTGAGAGTAAGCGTTCAGCACGGATTAGAAGGGCCGAGGTGGCCTGTTTCCGTGCTGTAATTGTTATATAGTTAAATGTACTTTGGCCGCGAAGAAGAAAGCCAAGGAGACATTTCTGATTGGTTAATTGTGAGGTGCGTCAGCCAAGGCGAAGCGAAGTGGCATTTAAAACCGCAGGTATTGGGAGTGGCTGTGGTTCGAGGTGCCGTGCGCGAGGAGTAAGTGCAGGTAAGAGCAGGTAAAATCTTCTCAAACCTTATACTTTGCAATCACGGCGCAGTTGGGACAGCGGCTGTTCCTTCTGGGGCATGTGGCCGATTAGGGACGCCACCGGTTATCTTTACCTCACAATCTATCATGAAAATCTGCATTTTATTGTCTACCTGCATCGAACCCTCTCCGTAGCTGTGAGACTTAACTCTATATTGTTTACCGTGTTCTACCTCAATGCACTGTGTAATGACTAGATAAACAGTCTGTAAAACAAACTCTTCCACACGGTACCTGTACATGAGACAGCGATAAACCAATTTAGTAGTTTAATCTCCCTGTTGACTACACCTACAACCGAATGGAGCTCCTGCCACCTTGAGTAGAAACCCGATCTGGGGTAGGGCCGGGGAAGATTTGCAGGGCTGATCGTGAGGGTTTAAACCAGCTCGCCGCGGGGTGTTACCCTGCACGGAAATGAAGCCGCTAAGAGCCACAGTGCGAGCAACAGAACAGCCAAGAGCGAAGAAAGGCAGGAGATTGAAACTGGACTTATGTTTATACACGAGGCTTAACAGTGAGGAGGGTATACTTGGGTGGGTTGGATCTGGAGACTGGGACGTTATTGTAGAACAGAACCTTGGCTGCGGGAAGGGCGGGTCTGACAGCTGAATGTCGCAGGGCACAGATGCTGCAGAGGTGAGGCGCAATAAGAGAGAAAGGGGTTTTGTGATGTCCATCGTGTGGGGATCGTTCAGCGAGACCATTTGGTAGAGCTGAGAAGCAAAAGCAGGAAGGTCTCTATTTAAGACATGTCTCGTTACTGGAGCGTTTGTTTTCAGAGAAGTGAGAGTGAGATGGGGAAAGATTTGAGTTATCAAGTTTCGATGCTGATGAGTTTCGTTTTTACGGAAGTGAAAGTGAGATTGGGAAAGATTTGAGTCGACGGAAACGAACGAAAACTGTTCGTGGCTCGTTGGGCAGCCGCTGCCAGTAAAAGGGAGGTAAAATGAAGTAGATCAGTCTATAGGAGAAGATCATTGGACCTTGAGGCTTTGGATCGAGACACTTACATCAGGTAGGTCCCTCACCCTTTCTTTAAACTACACAGATGGACTTACTTAGTAAGTTTGTAATTGAGATTAAATTAGGTTACTAACAATATCATAATTAAAAGCAAGAAGGCTGCAAACGGACGTCATCCGGTAGAGCGGGAAAAGTTAGCAAAGAAGACCGCCATAGTCAGGGAGAGCGAGGAGGTGATAGAGAGGAGTTATAGGCAGGTGGTCACTCCAGGGCCACTGGAGACAGGCAAGTGGGTAAAAGTCAGGAGAGGTAAGGGGAAGAGTCAGGTATGACAGAGTACCCCTGTGGCTGTACCCCTTGTCAATAAGTACTCCTGTTTGAGTACTGCTGGAGGGGGACAGCCTACCTGGAGGAAGTGACAGTGGCCATGCCTCTGGCACAGAGTCTGGCCCTGTGGCTCAGAAGGGTAGGGAAAGGAAGAGGAAGGCAGTAGTGATAGGGGACTCTATAGTTAGAGGGTCAGGCAGGCGATTCTCTGGACGCAAGAAAGAAACTCGGATGGTAGTTTGCCTCCCAGGTGCCAGGGTCCGGGATGTTTCTGATCGCTCCATGATATTCTGCGGTGGGAGGGAGAACAGTCAGAGGTCGTGGTACATATTGGTACCAATGACATAGGTAGGAAAAGGGAAGAGGTTCTGAAAGAAGACTACAGGGAGTTAGGAAGGAGGTTGAAAAGCAGGACCTCAAAGGTAGTAATCTCGGGATTACTGCCTGTGCCACGTGACAGTGAGAATAGGAATGGAATGAGGTGGAGGATAAATGCGTGACTGAGGGATTGGAGCAGGGGGCAGGGATTCAGATTCTGGATCATTGGGACCTCTTTTGGGGCAGTTGTGACCTGTACAAAAAGGACGGGTTGCACTTGAATCCCAGGGGGACCAATATCCTGTCAGGCTAAGGCAACTGGGGAGAGTTTAAACTAGAATTGTTGGGGGTTGGGAACCAAATAGAAGCGACTGTGGAAGAGGCAGTTGGCTCACAAATAGAGAAAGCTTGGAGACAGTGTGTGAGGGAGGACAGGCAGGTGATAGAGAAGGGACGTGCTCAGACCAAAGGTTTGAGATGTGACTTTTAACACGAGTATTGTGAACAAAGCGGATGAGCTTAGAGCGTGGATCAGTGCTTGGAGATATGATGTGGTGGCCATTATGGAGACTTGGATGGCTCAGGGACAGGAATGGTCACTTCAAGTGCCAGGTTTTAGATGTTTCAGAAAGGACAGGGAGGGAGGCAAAAGAGGTGGGGGCGTGACACTGTTGATCAGAGATTGTGTCACGGCTGCAGAAAAGGTGGACGTCATTGAAGGATTGTCTACAGAGTCTCTGTGTGTGGAGGTTAGGAACAGGAAATGGTCAGTGACTCTACTGGGTGTTTTTTATAGGCTGCCCAATAGAAACAGGGTTATCAAAGAGCAGATAGGGAAACAGATCCTGGAAAGGTGTAATAATAACAGAGTTGTCATGGTGGGAGATTTTAATTTCCCAAATATCAATTGGCATCTGTCTAGAGCAAGAGGTTTAGATGGGGTGGAGTTTGTTAGGTGTGTTCAGGAAGGTTTCTACAAGAGGAGAGACTGTACTTGATTTGGTATTGGGAAATGAACCTGGTCAGGGGATATTTGTGTGGAGTTCTGCATAGGTACGTTCCAATGAGACAGGGATGTTATGGTAGGGTACAGGAACCATGGTATACAAAGGCTGTAGTAAATCTAGTCAAGAAGAAAAGAAAAGCTTACGAAAGGTTCAGAGAGCTAGGTAATGTTAGAGATCTATATGACTATAAGGCTAACAGAAAGGAGCTTAAGAAGGAAATTAGGATAGCCAGAAGGGGCCATGAGAAGGCCTTGGCGGGTGGAGTTAAGGAAAACCCCAAGGCATTCTACATGGACGTCAAGAGCAAGAGGATAAGATGTGAAAGAAAGGACCTATAAAGTGCAACAGTGGGAAAGTGTGTATGGAAACGGAGGAAATAGCAGAGGTACTTAATGAATACTTCAGTATTCACTATGGAAAAGGATCTTGATGATTGTCGTGATGATTTATAGTGGACTGAAAAGCTTGAGCATGTAGATATTCAGGAAGAGGATGTGCTGGAACTTTTGGAAGCATCAAGTTGGATAAGTCACCAGGACCTGATGAGATGTACCCCAGGCTACTGTGGGAGGTGAGGGAGGAGATTGCTGAGCCGCTGGCAATGATCTTTGCATCATGAATAAGGACGGGAGAGGTTCCAGAGGATTAGAGGGTTGCTGATGTTGTTCCCTTATTCAAGAAAGGGAGTAGAGATAGCCCAGGAAATTATAGACCAGTGAATCTTACTTCAGTGGTTGGTAAGTTGATGGAGAAGATCCTGAGAGGCAGGATTTATGAACATTTGGAGAGGCATGATATGATTAGGAATAGTCAGCATGGCTTAGTCAAGGGCAGGTCGTGCCTTAAGAGCCTGGTTGAATTTTTTGAGGATGTGACTAAATACATTGATGAAGGAAGAGTAGTAGATGTAGTGTATATGGATTTCAGCAAGGCATTTGACAAGGTACCCTATGCAAGGCTTACTGAGAAAGTAAGGAGGCATGGGATCCAAGGGACATTGCTTTGTGAATCCAGAACTGTCTTGCTCACAGAAGGCAAAGAGTGGTTGTAGACGAGTCATATTCTGCATCGAGGTTGGTCACCAGTGGAGTGCCTCAGGGGTCTATTCTGGGACCCTTACTCTTCGTGATTTTAATAAATGATCTGGATGAGGAAGTGGAGGGATGGGTTAGTAAGTTTGCTGATGACACAAAGGTTGGAGGTGTTGTGGATAGTGTGGAGGGCTGTCAGAGGTTACAGTGGGAGATCGATAGGACGCAAAACCGGGCTGAGAAGTGACAGATGGAGTTCAACCCAGATAAGTGTGTGGTGGTTCATTTTAGTAGGTCAAGTATGATGGCAGAATATAGTATTAATGGTAAGACTCTTGGCAGTGTGGAGGATCAGAGGGATCTTGGGGTCCAAGTCCATATGATGCTCAAAGCAGCCTTGCAGGTTGACTCTGTGGTTAAGAAGGCATATGGTGCATTGGCCTTCAACAATCATGGAATTGAATTTAGAAGCTGGGAGGTAATGCTACAGCTATTTAGGATCCAGGTCAGACCCCACTTGGAGTACTGTGCGCAGTTCTGTTCGCCTCACTATAGGAAGGATGTGGAAACCTTAGGAAGGGTGGAGAGGGGATTTACAAGGATGTTGCCTGGATTGGGGAGCATGCCTTATGAAAACAGGTTGAGTGAACTCGGCCTTTTCTCCTTGGAGTGACGGACGATGAGAGATGACCTGATAGAGGTGTATAAGATGATGAAAGGCATTGATCATGTGGATAGTCAGAGGCTTTTTCCCAGGACTGAAATGGCTGCCACAGGAGGGCACAGGTTTATGGTGCTGGGGGATAGGTACAGAGGAGATGTCAGGGGTAAGTTTTTTTACACAGAGTGGTAAGTGCGTAGAATGGACTGCCGGCAACGGTGGTGGAGGTGGATACGATAGGGTCTTCTAAGAGACCCCTGGATAGGAACATGGAGCTTAGAAAAATAGAGGGCTGTGGGTAAGACTAGTAATTTCTAAGGTAGGGACATGTTCAGCACAACTTTGTGGGCTGAAGGGCCTGTATTGTGTAGTTGGTTTTCTATGTTTCTAAAGGAAATGACAACTAATTAAATAAAGTACAACATAGCACAGGCCCTTCGGCCCACAATGTTGGGCTGACATTTACCCTACTCCAAGATCAATCTAACCCTCTCTCCTACATAGCCCTCCATGTTTCTGTCATCCATGTGCCTATATAAGTGTTGCTTAAATGTCCCTAATGTATCTGCCTCTATAACCATACCTGGTGGAGCATCCCACACACCCACCATTCTCAGTGTAAAAAAAAATTAAAAATCTTACTTCCAACATGCCACCCCCCCCCCCCCCCCATACTTTACCCCAATCACTTTAAATAGATGTCCTCTGATATTATCCATTTCTGTCCTGGGGGAAAATGTCTTGGGCAGTCCACTCAATCCATGCCTCTTACCATTTTGTACAGCCCGATCAATTCACCTCTCAGCCCCTGTCGCTCCAGAGAGAAAAGCCCCAGCTCACTCAACCTATCCTCATAAGGCATGCTCTGTAATCCAGCCAGCATCCTGGTAAATCTCCTTTGCCCCCTCTGAAGTTTCCACATCCTTCCTACAAGGAGATGACCAGAACTGAACACAATATTCCAAGTGTGGTCTAACCAGGGTTTCATAGAGCTGCGACATAGCTCTCAAACGCAATCCCCCAACTGATAAAGGTCAACACAGCATACATCCTTTTAACCACCCTATTAACCTACAAAATTCATCAAAGTACATATACGTCACCTTATACTATCCTGAAGTTCATTTTCTTGTGGGCATTCAGAGTAAATACAAATAAACACAACAGAATCAAAGAAAATTGCACTCAAGATGGACAGGTAACCAGAGTGCAAAAGACAACAAACTGTAAATAAAAAAGAGGAAAAAAGTAATAATAATAAATATTGAGAACATGAGTTCTGAAGTCCTCAGAAGTGTGTCCAAAGTTTGTCGATAGGTTGTGGGAACAGTTGAATGTTGGGGTGAGTGAAGTTATTCCCTCTGGTTCAAAAGCCTGATGGTTGAGGAATAATAACTGTTCCTGAACCTGGCGGTGTGAGTCCTAAGGCTCCTGTACCTTCTCCCTGATGGCAGCAGTGAGAAGAGAGCATGTCCAGGGTGGTGGAGGTCCCTGATGATGGATGCTCCTTTCCTGCAACAGCGTTGATGGATGCTCAATGGTGAGCAGGGCCTTACCTGTGATGGACTTTTTGTAGGAGTTTCACTGCCAAGCTGTGATGAACCCAGTCAGTATACTCTTCCCCCACGCATCTATAGAAGTTTCTCGAAGTTTTAGATGTCATGGATAATTTGTGCAAACTTCTAAGAAGATCAAGGCGCTGCTCTCCCTTCACTTCAATGGCAGTTACGTGCTGGGCCCTCGACACATCCTCTGAAAAGGTAACAGCAAGGAACTTAAAGTTGCTGTTCTCTCCACCTATACTCCCTTCATGGACCTTCAATTTCCTCCTTCTGTAGTCAATAGTCAGCTCTTTAATCTTTCTGAGATTGAATGAGCATGGCAACTTGGAGCAACCTATGAACCTGGAATAGAAGATTCTGTTCCTTCACGCTGCTACGAATCCCATCATTAACTCTGTACTGTGCCTTCAAGTTCAAACTTCCCAAAGTGAATCTCTCAGGATAAACTCCATCTGTTACTTCTCAGCTCAGCTCTGCATCCTGTCAATGTCCTGTTGTAATGTATGATAACTCTCCACAACTCCATAAAACTTTTGTGTCATCCGCAAACTTACTAACCCACCTTTCCACTTCCTCATCCGTACAAATCAAAGAGCTGGGATCCCAGAACAGATCCCTGTGGAACACCACTGGTCACCAACTTTGACTTGATAACTAATTAAACTAATGATGCCTAATTAAATGAATCTCTTCCTCTTTCAGAATCAGAATCATATTTGATATCACTGGCATATGTCATGAAATTTGTTGTTTTGTGGTGGCAGTGCATTGCAACACAGAATAATAAAGCTATAAATTACAATAGATATATGTAAAATAAATTAAGTAGTACAAAAAAGAGGAAAAATAGTGAGGTAGTGTTCATAGGTTCATTGACCATTCAGAATCTGATGTCGGAGGGGAAGAAGCTGAAACGTTGAGTGTGGGTCTTCAGGCTCCCGCACCACCTCTGTGATGGTAGCAATGGGAAGAGGGCACGTCCTGGGTGAATGATGCCACCTGTTTGAGGCAGCTCCTTTTGAAGGTATCCTGGATGTAGGAGAGGCTAGTGTCCATGGAACTAGTTGTTTATAACCAGCCCCACTAGCAACAAAAAGATTGAAGATCAGATTTATTGATCTCTCTCATGTATACCATCACAAGAGATAAGGCTCCTGCAGACCGGAGGTAACACAAAGGTTTTGGAAGTGAGTGTGAGTACTTGTCTGTTCTGTTTCAGCTGCCCTCTGTGTTTTGTGCCCAGGAACAAGATGACCGTCCTTCCTGCTCTGGCTTTAATGTTCCTTCTGCTGGGATTGGGTGAAGGTGAGACTCATCTGCTGTACATTCCTAAGTGGAGTCCAGCCTTGCGACCCACCTGCCTGTCCCCGGGTCAGGCGCGTGACTTCCCCCACTCACCACCTGTCCCCGGGGTCAGACCGTGTTACATTCCACCCCCCCAACCCGAGGTCAGGCCGCGTAACATTCCTCCCCCTCACACCCATCCCCAGGGTCAGGCTGTGTGACATTCCCCCCCACCCCAGGGTCAGACCATCTGACAATCCCCCCCACTCCGGGGTCAGGCCGTGTGACATTCTCCCCCCACACCCATCCCCAGGGTCAGGCTGTGTGACATTCCCCCCCACCCCAGGGTCAGACCATCTGACATTCCCCCCCCTCCCTCACCACCCCCGTCCCCAGAGTCAGGCCATGTGAAATTTCCCCCCCTCACCCCCCCACGAACCTGGCTGGGAGACCGGGGAGACAGTGTAATCCCAGATCCGGGTGGGAGACCGGGGAGACAGTGTAATCCCAGATCCGGCTGGGGGAATGGCGATACAGTGTAATCCCAGACACGGGTTGGAGACCAGGGAGACAGTGTAATCCCAGATCCGGGTTGGAGACCGGGGAGACAGTGTAATCCCAGATCTGGGTTGGAGACCAGGGAGACAGTGTAATCCCAGATCCGGGTTGGAGACCGGGGAGACAGTGTAATCCCAGATCCGGGTTGGAGACCGGGGAGACAGTGTAATCCCAGATCTGGGTTGGAGACCAGGGAGACAGTGTAATCCCAGATCCGGGTTGGAGACCGGGGAGACAGTGTAATCCCAGATCTGGGTTGGAGACCAGGGAGACAGTGTAATCCCAGATCCGGGTGGGAGACTGGGGAGACAGTGTAATCCCAGATCCGGCTGGGAGAATGGGGAGACAGTGTAAACCCAGATCCGGGTTGGAGACCAGGGAGACAGTGTAATCCCAGATCCGGGTGGGAGACCGGGGAGACAGTGTAATCCCAGATCCGGGTGGGAGACCGGGGAGACAGTGTAATCCCAGATCCGGCTGGGAGAATGGGGAGACAGTGTAAACCCAGATCTGGGTGGGAGACCGGGGAGACAGTGTAATCCCAGATCCGGGTTGGAGACCAGGGAGACAGTGTAATCCCAGATCTGGGTTGGAGACCAGGGAGACAGTGTAATCCCAGATCCGGGTGGGAGAATAGGGAGACAGCGTAATCCCAGATCCGGGTGGGAGACCGGGGAGACAGTGTAATCCCAGACCCGGCTGGGAGACCGGGGAGACAGTGTAATCCCAGATCCGGGTGGGAGACCGGGGAGACAGTGTAATCCCAGACCCGCCTGGGAGACCGGGGAGACAGTGTAATCCCAGATCCGGGTGGGAGACCGGGGAGACAGTGTAATCCCAGATCCGGGTGGGAGACCGGGGAGACAGTGTAATCCCAGATCCGGGTGGGAGGCCGGGGAGATAGTGTAATCCCAGACCCGCCTGGGAGACCGGGGAGACAGTGTAATCCCGGACCTGGGTGGGAGACCGGGGAGACAGTGTAATCCCGGACTCGGGTTGGAGAATGGGGAGACAGTGTAATCCCAGATCTGGGTGGGAGACCGGGGAGACAGTGTAATCCCAGATCCGGGTGGGAGAATGGGGAGACAGTGTAATCCCAGACCCACCTGGGAGACCGGGGAGACAGTGTAATCCCAGATCCGGGTGGGAGACCGGGGAGACAGTGTAATCCCAGATCCGGGTGGGAGACCGGGGAGACAGTGTAATCCCAGATCCGGGTGGGAGGCCGGGGAGATAGTGTAATCCCAGACCCGCCTGGGAGACCGGGGAGACAGTGTAATCCCGGACCCGGGTTGGAGAATGGGGAGACAGTGTAATCCCAGATCCGGCTGGGAGAATGGGGAGACAGTGTAATCCCAGACCCGGCTGGGAGACCAGGGAGACAGTGTAATCCCAGATCCGGCTGGGAGAATGGGGAGACAGTGTAATCCCAGACCCGGCTGGGAGACCAGGGAGACAGTGTAATCCCAGACCCTGTTGGGAGAATGGGGAGACAGTGTAATCCCAGACCCTGCTGGGAGACCGGGGAGACAGTGTAATCCCAGACCCTGCTGGGAGACCAGGGAGACAGTGTAATCCCAGACCCGGCTGGGAGACCGGGGAGACAGTGTAATCCCAGACCCTGTTGGGAGAATGGGGAGACAGTGTAATCCCAGACCCTGCTGGGAGACCGGGGAGACAGTGTAATCCCAGACCCGGCTGGGAGACCGGGGAGACAGTGTAATCCCAGACCCGGCTGGGAGAATGGGGAGACAGTGTAATCCCAGACCCTACTGGGAGACCGGGGAGACAGTGTAATCCCAGACCCGGCTGGGAGACCGGGGAGACAGTGTAATCCCAGACCCTGTTGGGAGAATGGGGAGACAGTGTAATCCCAGACCCTGCTGGGAGACCGGGGAGACAGTGTAATCCCAGACCCAGCTGGGAGACCGGGGAGACAGTGTAATCCCAGACCCTGCTGGGAGACCGGGGAGACAGTGTAATCCCAGACCCGGCTGGGAGACCGGGGAGACAGTGTAATCCCAGACCCGGCTGGGAGACCGGGGAGACAGTGTAATCCCAGATCCGGGTGGGAGACCAGGGAGACAGTGTAATCCCAGACCCTGTTGGGAGAATGGGGAGACAGTGTAATCCCAGACCCTGCTGGGAGACCGGGGAGACAGTGTAATCCCAGACCCGGCTGGGAGACCGGGGAGACAGTGTAATCCCAGACCCGGCTGGGAGACCGGGGAGACAGTGTAATCCCAGATCCGGGTGGGAGGCCGGGGAGACAGTGTAATCCCAGATCCGGGTGGGAGACCGGGGAGACAGTGTAATTCCAGACCCAGCTGGTGCTGCTTTCTCAAGATGACGTGTGCTTGTTCCCAGGGCTGGAGTCCGGAGATCTGCGTCTGTCCGGCGGCCGACTGCCCAGCGAGGGCCGTGTGGAGGTTTACTACAATGGAGAGTGGGGCACCGTGTGTGATGATGGTTGGGACCTCACTGATGCTCACGTTGTCTGCCGCAGCCTCGGCTACCTCAATGCCACGGAGGCTGAAATTGGAGGCGTCTTCAGATCAGGTGAGGTGACTGGGTGGGGATCTCTATATTTCCCTGATCACCAGAGGGAACGACTGGTGAGCAGTAGGTGGCCACAGTGTGATTTTGCTGAGAACCGAGATTGATTGGCTAGTGGGGAATGGGGTCCCTAATGCTCCTCTTCCTCGGCTCCTGCCCAGACCCAGTGCCGCTCCACCTTGGGCCCGCCTGGACCCCAGAGACCCCTCACTCTGCCCTGCCCAGACCCAGCACTCCTCTCCCTCGGCCCTTGCCTGGACCCAGTGCCCCTCCGCCTCGGCCTTGGCCCCACATGGACCCCAGTGCCCCCTCACTCGGCCCTGCCCAGACCCAGCACTCCTCTCCCTCGGCCCTTGCCTGGACCCAGTGCCCCTCCGCCTCGGCCTTGGCCCCACATGGACCCCAGTGCCCCCTCACTCGGCCCTGCCCAGACCCAGCACTCCTCTCCCTCGGCCCTTGCCTGGACCCCAGTGCCCCCTCACTCGGCCCTGCCCAGACCCAGCACTCCTCTCCCTCGGCCCTTGCCTGGACCCAGTGCCCCCTCACTCGGCCCTGTCAAGATGCTTGAGCCCTACTCTTTTGCCTCACCCGCACCCCATGAACCCTGATATCACTGTCTCCCCGTGACCCCAGTTTCACTCTTTGACCGCAACACTGCTGCAGGCCCATGCTGATGTGACCCAGAGATGTGGATCCCTGAGGAGGAGGACATGACACTAAGGTGAGGGGTGACCCTGAGACTATGCTGACTCCAATCTGCCTCTCCCCCAGGGTCAGGCCCAATCCTGCTGGATGATGTGTCCTGTACTGGAACCGAGACGTCTCTCGCCGACTGCAAGACCAAAGGCTGGAAGATCCACGACTGCCAACACTCAGAGGATGCTGGAGTTCGATGTGACCCCCGTGAGCAGCAGCCCGTGAATGGGGGGGTGGGAATGGGGTGCTGGAGTTCGATGTGACCCCTGTGAATGGGGGGGTGGGAATGGGGTGCTGGAGTTCGATGTGACCCCCGTGAATGGGGGGGTGGGAATGGGGTGCTGGAGTTCGATGTGATCCCCATGAATGGGGGGGGGGTGGGAATGGGGTGCTGGAGTTCGATGTGACCCCCGTGAATGGGGGGGTGGGAATGGGGTCCGTGACGGACGGTGGGGAGAGGTCAGTGACAGAGGGTGGGGAGGGAATGGGAGGGAATGACGTGACGGACGGTGAGGAGAGGTCAGTGACAGAGGGTCGGGAGGGAATGACGTGATGGACGGTGGGGAGGGCTCAGTGACAGAGGGTGGGGAGGGAATGACGTGACGGACGGTGGGGAGAGGTCAGTGACAGAGGGTGGGGAGGAAATGACGTGACGGACGGTGAGGAGGGGTCAGTGACAGAGGGTGGGGAGGGAATGACGTGACGGACGGTGAGGAGAGGTCAGTGACAGAGGGTGGGGAGGGAATGACGTGACGGACGGTGAGGAGAGGTCAGTGATGGACGGTGGGGAGGGGTCCATGATGGACGGTGAGGAGGGGTCAATGATGGACGGTGAGGAGGGGTCAATGATGCACGGTGGGGAGGGAATGATCTGACAGACAGAGGGGTGGGGTCCGTGACGGACGGTGGGGAGGGGACTGTGACGGACGGTGAGGAGGGGTAAGTGATGGACGGTGGGGAGGGGTCAGTGACAGAGGGAGGGGAGGGAATGGTGTGACGGACAGTGGGGAGGGGTCAGTGACAGAGAGTGGGGAGGGAATGACGTGACGGACGGTGAGGAGAGGTCAGTGACAGAGGGTGGGGAGGGAATGACGTGACGGACGGTGGGGAGGGGACTGTGATGGACGGTGAGGAGGGGTAAGTGATGGACGGTGGGGAGGGGTCAGTGACAGAGGGAGGGGAGGGAATGGTGTGACGGACAGTGGGGAGGGGTCAGTGACAGAGAGTGGGGAGGGAATGACGTGACGGACGGTGAGGAGAGGTCAGTGACAGAGGGTGGGGAGGGAATGACGTGACGGACGGTGGGGAGAGGTCAGTGACAGAGGGTGGGGAGGGAATGACGTGACGGACGGTGGGGAGAGGTCAGTGACAGAGGGTGGGGAGGGAATGACGTGACGGATGGTGGGGAGAGGTCAGTGACAGAGGGTGGGGAGGGAATGACATGATGGATGGTGGGGAGGGGTCAGTGACAGAGGGTGGGGAGGGATTGACGTGACGGACGGTGGGGATGGGTCAGTGACAGAGGGTGGGGAGGGAATGATGTGACGGATGGTGGGGAGGGGTCAGTGACAGAGGGTGGGGAGGGGTCAATGACAGACGGTGGGGAGTGAGTGACAGACAGAGGGGAGGGGTCCATGACGGACGGTGGGGAGGGAATGACGTGATGGACGGTGAGGAGGGGTCAGTGACAGAGGGTGGGGAGGGAATGACATGACGGACGGTGAGGAGGGGTCAGTGACAGAGGGTGGGGAGGGAATGACGTGACGGACGGTGGGGAGGGGTCAGTGACAGAGGGTGGGGAGGGAATGTCGTGACGGACGGTGGGGAGGGTTCAATGACAGACGGTGAGGAGTGAGTGACAGACAGACGGTGAGGAGGGGTCAGTGACAGAGGGTGGGGAGGGAATGACGTGACGGACGGTGAGGAGGGTTCAATGACAGACGGTGAGGAGTGAGTGACAGACAGACGGTGAGGAGGGGTCAATGACAGACAGAGGGAAGGGGTCCATGACGGACGGTGGGGAGGGAATGACGTGATGGACGGTGAGGAGGGGTCAGTGACAGAGGGTGGGGAGGGAATGACATGACGGACGGTGAGGAGGGGTCAGTGACAGAGGGTGGGGAGGGAATGACGTGATGGACGGTGGGGAGAGATCAGTGACAGAGGGTGGGGAGGGAATGACGTGACGGACGGTGAGGAGGGGTCAGTGACAGAGGGTGGGGAGGGAATGACGTGATGGACGGTGGGGATGGGTCAGTGACAGAGGGTGGGGAGGAAATGACGTGACGGACGGTGAGGAGGGGTCAGTGACAGACGGTGGGGAGGAAATGACGTGATGGATGGTGGGGAGAGGTCAGTGACAGAGGATGGGGAGGGAATGACGTGACGGACGGTGAGGAGGGGTCAGTGACAGAGGGTGGGGAGGAAATGACGTGACGGACGGTGAGGAGGGGTCAGTGACAGAGGATGGGGAGGGAATGACGTGACGGACGGTGAGGAGGGGTCAGTGACAGAGGGTGGGGAGGAAATGACGTGACGGACGGTGAGGAGGGGTCAGTGACAGACGGTGGGGAGGGAATGACGTGATGGATGGTGGGGAGAGGTCAGTGACAGAGGGTGGGGAGGGAATGACGTGACGGACGGTGAGGAGGGGTCAATGACAGACGGTGGGAACGGGTCCATGACAGACAGTGGGGAGGGGTCCGTGAGGGATGGTGGGGAGGGAATGACGTGACAGACGGTGGGGAGGGAATGATCTGACAGACAGTGGGGAGGGGGTCCGTGAGGGATGGTGGGGAGGGAATGACGTGACAGACGGTGGGGAGGGAATGATCTGACAGACAGTGGGGAGGGGTCCGTGATGGACGGTGAGGAGGGGTCAATGATGGACG
Organism: Hemitrygon akajei; assembly: GCF_048418815.1. Lineage (NCBI taxonomy): Eukaryota > Metazoa > Chordata > Chondrichthyes > Myliobatiformes > Dasyatidae > Hemitrygon > Hemitrygon akajei. Next base: position 1,197,848 of record NC_133127.1, on the reverse strand, counting down.
GTGAGGAGGGGTCAATGACAGACGGTGGGGAGGGAGTGACAGACAGAGGGGAGGGGTCCGTGATGGATGGTGAGGAGGGGTAAGTGATGGACGGTGGGGAGGGGTCAGTGATGCACGGTGGGGAGGGAATGATCTGACAGACAGTGGGGAGGGGTCCGTGACGGATGGTGGGGAGGGGTCAGTGATGCATGGTGGGGAGGGGTAAGTGATGGACGGTGGGGAGGCGTCCATGATGGACGGTGAGGAGGGGTCAGTGATGGATGGTGGGGAGGGGTCAGTGACAGACGGTGGGGAGGGAGTGACAGACAGAGGGGAGGGGTCCGTGACGGACAGTGGGGAGGGGACTGTGACAGACGGTGAAGAGGGGTAAGTGATGCATGGTGGGGAGGGGTCAGTGACAGATGGTGGGGAGGGAATGACGTGACAGACGGTGGGGAGGGAATGATCTGACAGACAGTGGGGAGGGGTCCGTGACGGATGGTGGGGAGGGGTCAGTGATGCATGGTGGGGAGGGGTCAGTGACAGATGGTGGGGAGGGAATGACGTGACAGACGGTGGGGAGGGAATGATCTGACAGACAGAGGGGAGGGGTCCGTGACGGATGGTGGGGAGGGGTCAGTGATGCATGGTGGGGAGGGGTCAGTGACAGATGGTGGGGAGGGAATGACGTGACAGACGGTGGGGAGGGAATGATCTGACAGACAGAGGGGAGGGGTCCGTGACGGATGGTGAGGAGGGGTAAGTGATGGACGGTGGGGAGGGGTCAATGATGCACGGTGGGGAGGGAATGATCTGACAGACGGTGGGGAGGGGTCAGTGATGGATGGTGGGGAGGGGACTGTGATGGACGGTGAGGAGGGGTCAGTGATGCACGGTGGGTAGGGAATGATCTGACAGACGGTGGGGAGGGGTCAGTGATGGATGGTGGGGAGGGGTCAGTGACAGACGGTGGGGAGGGAGTGACAGACAGAGGGGTGGGGTCCGTGACGGACGGTGGGGAGGGGACTGTGACGGACGGTGAGGAGGGGTAGGTGATGCATGGTGGGGAGGGAATGATCTGACAGACGGTGGGGAGGCGTCCGTGACGGATGGTGGGGAGGGAATGATCTGACGGGTGGTGGGGAGTGGTCTGTTACGGACGGTTTGGAGAGGTCTGTGATGTGATGGACGGTGGGGAGGGAGTGATGTGAGGGACAGTGGGGAGGGAGTGACATGACGGACTATGGGGAGGGAGTGACGTGACGGACGGCGTGGAGGGAGTGGGATGGCTAAGTGGGGAGTGACTGGACTGCTGGACGTTAAGGACAATACAGAGAGTGGGGAGGGGAATGAACAGACCATTGGAGATGAGGGAGTGGGTGATGTGACGATTGGTGGGTTGGGTTGGTGGAACTGCTGACTACCGCAGAGTCTGGAGCTGATCTGAGGTTGGCAGTTTGATGGTGCATGGTTGTTCGTGGTTTGTTTTGTCGTTGACACAGGCCCTTCCACCCGTTTAAGCTATGCACACCATTGCCACCCATTTTACATTAATGTTTATTCACAGAATGTAGCCCTGAACAGGATCTTCGGCACTGTGCTGAACACAATGTTAAATTAAACTTAATTCTTTCCTACTGCACATGAACCTTTCCCCTCTCATTTCAGTTTGAACATAGAACAGCCCATTCCGCCCACAATATCTGTGCTGATTACAAAGTAAATCCCTTCTTGCAGAAGCCTACATTCCGACACTTGCTGCTGTTTATGTGTTAACTGTCTCTCTAATACCACTATCAAACCAGCTGACAACACCACCCCAGGCACCCACCAATCTCTGTAAAAATAAAAAAAACCTTCCCCTTCCCCATCACGTAAACTGTTTCCTCTAGTACTTAGCATTTCTACCCAAAAAGGCTGTGATTCTCTACCCCTCTCTCTCATACATTCCATACTTCTCAATTTGATATTCTAGAGAACATAGAACATTACAGCACAGTACAGGCCCTTCAGCCCACAATGTTGTGCTGTCCCTTTAACCCTTCCCTTACACATAGCCTCCATTTTTCTATCATTCATGTGCCTGTCTAAGAGTTGCTTACAGTCCCTAATATATCTGCCTCTACCTCCACCCCTGCCAGGGTGTTCCATGCAACCATTGCTCTCTGTATTTCTTAAAAATAAATTACTTCTGACGTTCCCCCCCCCCCACATTCTTCCAATCACCTTACAATTATGCCCCCTCATATTAGCATTTTTGCCTATTACATCTGTGCTGCTTGAGTACATTTTTATCAAGTCACCGCTCATCCTCCTTCACTCCAAAGAGAAAAGCTGAGCTCACTTCACTTTTCCTCATAAGACATGCCTTCAACTCCAGGCAACATCCTGATAAAACTCTCCTGCCCCCTCTCAAAAACTTCCACTTTCTTCTTATAATGAGGCAACCAGAACTGAACACAATATTCTGTGACCATGGTTTTGTAGATCTGCAACATTACCTCATGACGCTTGAACTTAATGAAGCTCAAACACCATACAGCTTCTTAACCACCCTATCAACTTGTGTGCCAACTTTGAAAGATCTATCAAGATGGACCCCAAGATCCCTCTATTCCACCACACTGCTAAGAACTCTGCCATTAACCCTGTACTTGCCTTCAAATTTGACCTTTAATTTTCTGGCAGAATTCCCTCTGCCACTTAGCCCAGCTCTGCACATTGTCAGTGACCCCTAACAATGTTCCAGTTTGTAGTGAAGTAATTGTGTTTGCCACTGTTTTGTATATATTTTATAGCACCGATATTTGTAATAAAGGATTTTGTAATATAAAAAAAACACAATGTTCCAGATTATCCACAACTGCACCAACTTTCATGTCAATGAGAATGGCTGTCCCCACTGCACCGCTTTACCACTCTGAGCTGCGGTGTTCTTGTTTCTGGGAAGGCGTGTTTCAGAATTATGTGAAGAATGTTTTGTTCTCCAGGGCGGCTGGACCAGCTGTTTGGCTACAGACTAGACCTCACTTCAGAGTTCTACAAATCTTTAGAAGAGTTATACGAGAGTCACAGGGACTGTGACATGAACATCACAGTGAGCAGCCTGGAGGACGGCCGTGAAGAGGCGCGCTTCTGTGTTCACAGACTGATCCTGTCGCTGCACACAGATGGAAATCTGCTCAGCCAGAGTCAAGGCAGCTGCTTCAATTTGTTGGTGTCTCAGGACTGTGTGCAGTATGTCGATGACATAATCAGGTAATTACTGCTTGCCCCTCACCCCCGGTCACTGGGTAGACACAGGGTAGGGAGAGAGTACCCAGGGGATGGACGAGTTGTCACCCTCCTGGTCACTGGGTAGAGACGAGGCAGGGAGTGAGTACCCAGGGGAAGGAACAAGTTGTCACTCTCAGTCACTTGGTAGACACACGGCAAGGACTAGTTCTCACCCCGGACACTGAGTAGACACAGGGCAGGGAGAGGGTACCCAGGGAAGGGAATATTTGTACAAACAACATGGGGTAGACTGCTCTTGGAGAATTGCGTACAGACATAACACAGGGACATGATGTTCAGAGTATTGCGTACAGCAACAGTAAGGGGTAAACTGCACTTGAAATATTGTGTAAAGGAACAATAAGGGATAGAGAACAGTCAGAGTATTGTGTACGGACACACTATGGAGTAGACTGTGTTCAGAGTATTGTGTACAAACACAATGTGGAGTAGACTGTGTTAAGAGTATTGTGTACAGACACAGTATTAGATAGACTGTGTTTGAGTATTGTGTATGGACACAGTATGGGATAAACCACACTCAGAGTATTGTTTACAGACACAGTATGGGGTAGATCACGTTCAGAGTATTGTGTACAGACACAGTACGGGGTAGATCACGTTCAGAGTGTTGTGTACAGACACAGTACAAGGTAGATCGCGCTCAGAGTATTGTGTACAGACACAGTATGGGGTAGACTGTGTTCAGAGTATTGTGTACAGACACAGTATGGGGTTGACTGTGTTCAGAGTATTGTGTACAGACACAGTACGGGGTAGATCGCGCTCAGAGTATTGTGTACGGACACAGTACAGGGTAGATCGTGCTCAGAGTATTGTGTACGGACACAGTACAGGGTAGATCACGCTCAGAGTATTGTGTACAGACACAGTACGGGATAGATCACGCTCAGAGTATTGTGTACGGACACAGTACGAGGTAGATTGCGCTCAGAGTATTGTGTACAGACACAGTACGGGGTAGATCACGTTCAGAGTGTTGTGTACAGACACAGTACGGGGTAGATCACGCTCAGAGTATTGTGTACAGAAACAGTATGGGGTAGACTGTTCAGAGTATTGTGTATGGACACAGTACGAGGTAGATCGCACTCAGAGTATTGTGTACAGACACAGTACGGGATAGATCACGCTCAGAGTATTGTTACAGACACAGTACAAGGTAGATTGTGCTCAGAGTATTGTGTAAAGACACAGTACGAGGTAGATTGCGCTCAGAGAATTGTGTACAGACACAGTATGGGGTAGATCACGCTCAGAGTATTGTGTACGGACACAGTACGAGGTAGATTGCGCTCAGAGTATTGTGTACAGACACAGTACGGGGTAGATCACATTCAGAGTGTTGTGTACAGACACAGTACGGGGTAGATCACGCTCAGAGTATTGTGTACAGAAACAGTATGGGGTAGACTGTTCAGAGTATTGTGTATGGACACAGTACGAGGTAGATCGCACTCAGAGTATTGTGTATATTGTGTACAGACACAATACGGGGTAGATTGCGCTCAGAGTATTGTGTACAGACACAGTACGAGGTAGATCGCGTTCAGAGTATTGTGTACAGACACAATACGGGGTAGATCGCGCTCGGAGTATTGTGTACAGACACAGTACGGGGTAGATCGCGCTCAGAGTATTGTGTACGGACACAGTACGAGGTAGATCGCGTTCAGAGTATTGTGTACAGACACAATATGGGGTAGATTGCGCTCAGAGTATTGTGTACAGACACAGTACGGGGTAGATCGCGCTCAGAGTACTGTGTTCAGAGTACTGTATTCTGAAACTTCATCAAAATGCTATTGATTTCCATTCACAATATTTTGAGACACACCGCAGATAAGCAGCAGCTTTGGGCAAAGTGGATTCTATCAACAAAATCAGTCGGATTTGACTACAACAGGCCCATATCTCAGTCTAAACCTTTCATATCCATGTACCAGTACAAACATTTCCAAAATGATGTTAATATACCCCCCTTGACCACTTCCTCTGGAAGCTGATTCATGTACTGGCCACTCTCTGGGTGAAGTTGATGAGGGTAAAGCACCGGATGTTGTCTATATGGACTTCATTAAGGCCTTTGACAAGGTTCTGCACGGAAGGTTAGTTAGGAAGGTTCAATTGTTGGGTATTAATATTGAAGTAGTAAAATGGATTCAACAGTGGCTGGATGGGAGATGCCGAGAGTAGTGGTGGATAACTGTTTGTCCAATTGGAGGCTGGTGACTAGTGGTGTGCCTCAGGGATCTGTACTGTGTCCAATGTTGTTTGTCATATACATTAATGATCTGGATGATGGGGTGGTAAATTGGTAAGTATGCAGATGATACTAAGATAGGTGGCATTGTGGATAATGAAGTAGGTTTTCAAAGCTTGTAGAGAGATTTAGGCCAGTTAGAAAAGTGGGCTGAAAGATGGCAGATGGAGTTTAATGCTGGTAAATGTGAGGTGCTACATTTTGGTAGGACTAATCCAAATAGGACATACATGGTAAATGGTAGGGCATTGAGGAATGCAGTAGAACAGGGTGATCTAGGAATAATGGTGCATAGTTCCCTGAAGGTGGAATCTCATGTGGATAGGGTGGTGAAGAAAGCTTTTGGTATGCTGACCTTTATAAATCAAAGCATTGAGAATAGGAGTTGGGATGTAATGTTAAAATTGTACAAGGCATTGGTGAGGCCAAATTTGGAGTATTGTGTACAGTTCTGGTCACCGAATTATAGGAAAGATGTCAACAAATTAGAGAGAGTACAGAGGAGATTTACTAGAATGTTACCTGGGTTTCAGCACCCAAGTTACAGAGAAAGGTTGAACAAGTTAGGTCTTTATTCTTTGGAGCGTAGAAGGTTGAGGGGGGACTTGATAGAGATATTTAAAATTATGAGGGGAATAGATAGAGTTGACATGGATAGGCTTTTCCCATTGAGAGTAGGGGAGATTCAAACAAGAGGACATGAGTTGAGAGTTAAGGGGCAAAAATTTAGGGGTAACACAAGGGGGAATTTCTTTACTCAGAGAGTGGTAGCTGTGTGGAATGAGCTTCCAGTAGAAGTGGTAGAGGCAGGTTCGATTTTGTCATTTAAAAAAAATTGGATAGGTATATAGAACATATACTTTTCTTTGGCAGTTTAATGGGGGCATGACTGCGCAAGTGCGTGTAAGTCGGACCGTGAGGCAGCGGGAGTATTTAAAGAGAGCAGTAGACAGAGCTGGCGATGTTGTAGTGGGTGACGGAGTAGAGAGAGACAGAGTAGGAAGGCTTTGTCTTGAGAGGTTTCGACGAGCAGAGGCTGAGGACGAGCTTCACTCCAAGTGAGGTAAGGCCAGGTAAGTTCCTTTCAAAGGCGAAAGTTTCAAAAGTTGAGGCAAGTATTGGGTAGGTCATGGCAGCTGAGATTGGCCCTGTGGTTTGTTCATCCTGCAGCATGTGGGAAATCAGGGATACTTCCAGTGTCCCTGATGACTATGTGTGCAGGAAATGTGTCCAGCTGCAGCTTCTGGCAGACTGCATTGAGTGTCTGGAGCTGCGAGAGGATTCATACTGGAGCATCCGTGATGCTGAGAAAGTCGTGAATAGCACGATCAGTGAGTTGGCCACACCGCAGGTAAAGGCTACACAGGCAGAAAGTGAAGGGGTGCCCACTAGACAGCGTAGCAGTAGGCAGGTATTGCAGGAGTCCCCTGAGGTTATCTCCCTCCTAAACAGATATACTGTTTTGGATACTGTTGGGGGAGATCTCTCATCAGGGGAAGGCAGCAGCAGCCGAGTTTATTGCACCATGGGTGGCTCTGTGGCACAGGAGGGAAGGAAAACGAGTGGGAGAGCTATAGTGATAGGGGATTCGATTGTAAGGGGAATAGATAGGCGTTTCTGCAGCCGCAAACGAGACTCCAGGTTGGTATGTTGCCTCCCTGGTGCAAGGGTCAAGGATGTCTCTGAGCGGCTGCAGGACATTCTGGAATGGGAGGGTGGGAGGGTGAACAGCCAGTGGTCGTGGTACACATAGGTACCAACGATATAGGTAAAAAATGGGATGAGGTCCTACAAGGTGAATTTAGGGAGTTAGGAGATAAACTAAAAAGTAGGACCACAAAGGTAATAATCTTTGGATTACTACCAGTGCCACATGCTAGTCAGAGTAGAAATAGGAGGATATTTCAGATGAATACGTGGCTTGAAAACTGGTGCAAGGGGGAGGGATTCAAATTTCTGGGACATTGGAACTAGTTCTGGGGGAGGTGGGACTGGTATAAACAGGACGGTCTGCACCTGGGCTGGACTGGAACCAATGTCCTTGGGGGAGCATTTGCTACTACTGTTCAGGAGGCTTTAAATTAATGTGGCAGAGGGATGGGAACAAGTGCAGAGAGACAGAGGAGTGTAAAATGAGGATAGAAGCAAAAAGTAGTAAGGTGAAAAGTAAAAGTGGCAGGCAGGCAAATTCAGGGCAAAAAGCAAAAAGGACCACTTTTCAACATAATTGTATAAGGGCTAAGAGTGTTGTAAAAACAAGCCTGAAGGCTTTGTGTGTCAATGCGAGGAGCATTCGTAACAAGGTGGATGAATTGAATGTGCAGATAGTTATTAATGAATATGATATAGTTGGGATCACAGAGACATGGCTCCAGGGTGACCAAGGATGGGAGCTCAACATCCAGGGATATTCAATATTCAGGAGGGATAGACAGGAAAGAAAAGGAGGTGGGGTAGCGTTGCTGGTTAGAGAGGAGATTAACGCAATAGAAAGGAAGGACATTAGCCTGGAGGATGTGGAATCGATATGGGTAGAGCTGCATAACACTAAGGGGCAGAAAACGCTGGTGGGAGTTGTGTACAGGCCACCTAATAGTAGTAGTGAGGTTGGGGATGGCATTAAGCAGGAAATTAGAAATGCGTGCAATAAAGGAACAGCAGTTATAATGGGTGACTTCAATCTACATATAGATTGGGTGAACCAAATTGGTAAGGGTGCTGAGGAAGAGGATTTCTTGGAATGTATGCAGGATGGTTTTCTGAACCAACATGTCGAGGAACCAACTAGAGAACAGGCCATTCTAGATTGGGTATTGAGCAATGAGGAAGGGTTAGTTAGCAATCTTGTCGTGCGAGGCCCCTTGGGTAAGAGTGACCATAATATGGTGGAATTCTTCATTAAGATGGAGAGTGACATAGTTAATTCAGAAACAAAGGTTCTGAACTTAAAGAAGGGTAATTTTGAAGGTATGAGATGTGAATTAGCTAAGATAGACTGGCAAATGATACTTAAAGGGTTGACGGTGGATATGCAATGGCAAGCATTTAAAGATCGCATGGATGAACTACAACAATTGTTCATCCCAGTTTGGCAAAAGAATAAACCAGGGAAGGTAGTGCACTCGTGGCTGACAAGGGAAATTAGGGATAGTATCAAGTCCAAAGGAGAAACATATAAATTAGCAAAAAAAAAACCTGAGGACTGGGAGAAATTCAGAGTCCAGCAGAGGAGGACAAAAGGCTTAATTAGGAAAGGGAAAATAGATTATGAGAGAAAGCTGGCAGGGAACATAAAAACTGACTATAAAAGCTTTTATAGATATGTGAAAAGAAAAAGATTGGTCAAGACAAATGTAGGTCCCTTACAGTCAGAAACAGGTGAATTAATCATAGGGAACAAAGACATGGCAGACCAATTGAATAACTACTTTGGTTCTGTCTTCACTGAGGAGGACATAAATAATCTCCCGGAAATAGTAAGGGACCGAGGGTCTAGTGAGATGGAGGAACTGAGGGAAATACGTGTTAGTAGGGAAGTGGTGTTAGGTAAATTGAAGGGATTAAAGGCAGATAAGTCCCCAGGGCCAGATGGTCTGCATCCCAGAGTGCTTAAGGAAGTAGCCCAAGAAATAGTCGATACATTAGTGATAATTTTTCAAAACTCCTTAGATTCTGGATTAGTTCCTGAGGGTGGCTAATGTAACCCCACTTTTTAAAAAAGGAGGGAGAGAAAAACCAGGAATTATAGACCCGTGAGTCTGACATCAGTGGTGGGGAAAATGCTAGAGTCGGTTATCAAAGATGTGATAACAGCACGTTTGGAAAGAGGTGAAATCATCGGACAAAGTCAGCATGGATTTCTGAAAGGAAAATCATGTCTGACGAATCTTATAGAATTTTTTGAAGATGTAACTAGTAGAGTGGATGGGGAGAGCCAGTGGATGTGGTATATTTAGATTTTCAAAAGGCTTTTGACAAGGTCCCACACAGGAGATTAGTGTGCAAACTTAAAGCACATGGTATTAGGGATATGGTATTGATATGGATAGAGAATTGGTTGGCAAACAGGAAGCAAAGAGTGGGAGTAAACGGGACCTTTTCAGAATGGCAGGTAGTGACTAGTGGTGTACCACAAGGCTCAGTGCTGGGACCCCAGATGTTTACAATATATATTAATAGACAATAGACAATAGGTGCAGAAGTAGACCATTTGGCCCTTCGAGCCTGCTGATTTAGACAAGGGAATTAAATGCAGCATCTCCAAGTTTGCGGATGACACAAAGCTGGGCGGCGGTGTTAGCTGTGAGGAGGATGCTAAGAGGATGCAGGGTGACTTGGATAGGTTAGGTGAGTGGGCAAACTCATGGCAGATGCAATTTAATGTGGATAAATGTGAGGTTATCCACTTTGGTGGCAAGAACAGGAAAACAGATTATTATCTGAGCGGTGGCCAATTAGGAAAAGGGGAGGTGCAACGAGACCTGGGTGTCATTGTACACTAGTCATTGAAGGTGGGCATGCAGGTATAGCAGGCGGTGAAAAAGGCAAATGGTATGTTGGCATTCATAGCAAAAGGATTTGAGTACAGGAGCAGGGAGGTTCTACTGCAGTTGTACAAGGCCTTGGTGAGACCGTACCTAGAGTATTGTGTGCAGTTTTGGTCCCCTAATCTGAGGAAAGACATTCTTGCCATAGAGGGAGTACAAAGAAGGTTCACCAGATTGATTCCTGGGATGGCAGGACTTTCATATGAAGAAAGACTGGATCGACTAGGCTTATACTCACTAGAATTTAGAAAATTGAGGGGGGATCTTATTGAAACGTATAAAATTCTAAAGGGATTGGACAGGCTAGATGCAGGAAGATTGTTTCCAATGTTGGGGGAGTCCAGAACGAGGAATCACAGTTTAAGGATAAAGGGGAAGCCTTTTAGGACCGAGAGGAGGAAAAACTTCTTCACACAGAGAGTGGTGAATCTGTGGAATTCTCTGCCACAGAAAACAGTTGAGGCCGGTTCATTGTCTATATTTAAGAGGAAGTTAGATATGGCCCTTGTGGCTAAAGGAATCAGGGGGTATGGAGAGAAAGCAGGTACAGGGTTCTGAGTTGGATGATCAGGCATGATCATACTGAATGGCGGTGCAGGCTCAAAGGGCAGAATGGCCTACTCCTGCACCTATTTTCTATGTTTCTACATAGAATAGTACAGCACATTACAGGCCCTTCAGCCCACAATGTTGTGCTGACCCTCAAAACCTGCCTCCCATATAACCCCTGACCTTAAATTCCTCCATATACCTGTCTAGTAGTCTCTTAAACCTCACTAGTGTATCTGCCTCCACCACTGACTCAGGCAGTGCATTCCACACATCAACCACTCTGAGTGAAAAACCTTCCTCTAATATCCCCCTTGAACTTCCCTCCCCTTACCTTAAAGCCATGTCCTCTTGTACTGAGCAGTCATGCCCTGGGGAAGAGGCGCTGGCTGTCCACTCTGTCTATTCCTCTTATAATCTTGTACACCTCAATCATGTCTCCTCTCATCCTCCTTCTCTCCAAAGAGTAAAGTCCTAGCTCCCTTAATCTCTGATCATAATCCATACTCTCTAAACCAGGCAGCATCCTGGTAAATCTCCTCTGTACCCTTTCCAATGCTTCCACATCCTTCCCATACTGAGGCGACCAGAACTGGACACAGTACTCCAAGTGTGGCCTAACCAGAGTTTTATAGAGCTGCATCATTACATCGCATCTCTTAAACTCTAACGCTCGACTTATGACATCTAGCACCCCATAAGCTTTCTTAACTACCCTATCTACCTGTGAGGCAACTTTCAGGGATCTGTGGACATGTACCCCCAGATCCCTCTGCTCCTCTACACTACCAAGTATCCTGCCATTTATTTTGTACTCTGCCTTGGAGTTTGTCCTTCCAAAGTGTACCACCTCACACTTCTCCGGGTTGAACTCCATCTGCCACTTCTCAGCCCACTTCTGCATCCTATCAATGTCTATCTTCAATCTTCGACAATCCTCTACACTATCTACAACACCACCAACCTTTGTGTCGTCCGTAAACTTGCCAACCCACCCTTCTACCCCCACATGCAGGCCGTTAATAAAAATCACGAAAAGTAGAGGTCCCAGAACAGATCCTTGTGAGACACCACTAGTTCCAACCCTCCAATCTGAATGTACTCCCTCCACCACGACCCTCTGCCTTCTGCAGGCAAACCAATTCTGAATCCACCTGGCCAAACTTCCCTGGATCCCATGCCTTCTGACTTTCTGAATAAGCCTACCGTGTGGAACCTTGTCAAATGCCTTACTAAAATCCATGTAGATCACATCCACTGCACTACCCTCATCTATATGCCTGGTCAGCTCCTCAAAGAACTCTATCAGGCTTGTTAGGCACGATCTGCCCTTCACAAAGCCATGCTGACTGTCCCTGATCAGACCATGATTCTCTAAATGCCCATAGATCCTATCTCTAAGAATCTTTTCCAATAGCTTTCCCACCACAGATGTAAGGCTCACTGGTCTGTAATTACCTGGACTATCCCTACTACCTTTTTTGAAAAAGGGGACAACATTCACCTCCCTCCAATCCTCCGGTACCATTCCCGTGGACAACGGGGACATAAAGATCCTAGCCAGAGGTTCAGCAATCTCTTTCCTTGCCTCATGGAGCAGCCTGGGGAATATTCCGTCAGGCCCCAGGGACTTATCCTTCCTAATGTATTTTAACAACTGCAACACCTCCTCACCCTTAATATCAACATACTCCAGAACATCAACCTCACTCATATTGTCCTCACCATCATCAAGTTCCCTCTCAGTGGTGAATATCGAAAAAAAGTATTCATTGAGGACCTCACTCACTTCCACAGCCTCCAGGCACATCTTCCCACTTTTATCTCTAATTGGTCCTACCTTCACTCCTGTCATCCTTTTGTTCTTCACATAATTGAAGAATACCTTGGGGTTTTACTTTACCCTACTCGCCAAGGCCTTCCCATGCCCCCTTCTTGCTCTTCTCAGCCCCTTCTTAAGCTCCTGTCTTGCTACCCTACATTCCTCAATAGACCCATCTGATCCTTGCTTCCTAAACCTCATGTATGCTGCCTTCTTCCACCTGACTAGATTTTCCACTTCACTTGTCACCCATGGTTCCTTCACCCTACCATTCTTTATCTTCCTTATTGGGACAAATTTATCCCTAACATCCTACAAGAGATCGTCTTTTAAAATTTTTTTAAAATTTAATTTTAATGTATAATTTTTAATACATTCATAAGTACACTTTGAGATAATATGAAATGTAATGGCACTTAAATAGATAATTATGTGCAGTTGTAATTCCACCATATTTGACTAAGTAATGACAATAATTGTTAAGAAGAATAGTAATAATAGTGGATTAATAATAATTTCCATATATCTTTTCTGAACCATTACTTCTGGTCCAAAATATTATATGTAACCCTATGTAACTACCATTGTAGGATTTTATATCCTAACTGGTTCATGTTTGCTCCTATCCCCAAACATAATTATCCAATCCCTATGTACTTATTTACCTAATTTTTTTAGTATTTTTCCCCTTTCCCAAATCTTTCCCTTTACTTGTGTTAATTCCCTATTTTCCAAAAAAAAAACAGTAAACAATCGAATCCAGGGTGCTTACATTAGCAATATTACTGTATTGATGAGAAAAGCAGTATAAATCATTAGGAGAGTCAACCAGAGTCTGCTCGCTTTGGGGTTATGAATTCAATCCATATATTCCAAATTTGATTAAATCTTTCTTTTTGAATTCTCAAAGAGTAGGTCATCTTTTCCATTTTAAATATTTCCAAAATAATTTCATGCCAATCTTCTAATGTAGGTTATATTGGCTGCAAGAGATCCTTAAACATCGACCACATGTCCATAGTACAAACTTTGTACATTTCCCTGCAAAAACATCATCCCAATTCATACCCACAAGTTCTAACCTTATAGCCTCATAATTTGCCCTTCCCCAATTAAAAAGTTTTCTGTCCTCTCTGATTCTACCCTTTTCCATGATAATGCTAAAGGTCAGGGAGCGGTGATCACTGTCCCCCAGATGCTCACCCACTGACAGATCTGTGACCTGACCCGGTTCCTTACCTAATACTAGATCTAGTATGGCATTCCCCCTAGTCGGCCTGTCAACATACTGTGACAGGAATCCATCCTGGACACACTTAACAAACTCTGCCCGATCTAAACCCTTGGCACTAATCAAGTGCCAATCAATATTAGGGAAGTTAAAGTTACCCATGATAGCAATCCTGTTATTTTTGCACATTTCATATGGACAGGAAAGGAATGGAGGGTTATGGGCTGAGTGCAGGTAGATGGGACTAGGTGAGAGTAAGCATTCGGCACAGACTAGAAGGGCCAAGATGGCCTGTTTCCGTGCTGTGATTATTATATGGTTATATGAAGTAGTTGTTCATTGGGCCCTTATCTGATCTCTCCCCGCTCCCCTGAAGCCTGTACTGTTCAGTGTTTGATACCCAACATGCGAAAAGTCTGCGCATCATCCTCATGATCATAATAAGGTCACCCCTCAATCTTCTGCACACCAAGGAATAAGGTACAAAGTACATTTATTAGTAAAGTATGTTGACCATATACACCCTGAGATTCCTCTTCTTACAGGCAGTCACAAAACAAAGAAACATATTAGAACCATTTAAAATATTCCACACAATATCCTTCAGGCATCCAATGTGTGGAAAAAGAACAAATCGTGCAACTTATAAACTAAGTAACACAGAGAGCAGCAACCACAGAGTCCCCAAAGCTGACTGCACAGCCATGGCGTTGGCTCGGGACTGCAGCTGGTCACAACCGCAGAGTCCCCAAAGCTGACTGCACAGCCATGGCGTTGGCTCGGGACTGCAGCTGGTCACAACCGCAGAGTCCCCAAAGCTGACTGCACAGCCATGGCGTTGGCTCGGGACTGCAGCTGGTCACAACCGCAGAGTCCCCAAAGCTGACTGCACAGCCATGGCGTTGGCTCGGGACTGCAGCTGGTCACAACCGCAGAGTCCCCAAAGCTGACTGCACAGCCATGGCGTTGGCTCGGGACTGCAGTTGGTCCAGTAACCCGATGACTGTGGGTCACAACCGCAGAGTCGGCTCAGCGCTACGGCGAGTAAAACCTCATGGAGTAGGAATTTGTTCTGCCTCCTTTTAATCTGGCTCAGTACTTAAATCAACTCAACAGCAGTTTGATTTGTGCTCTCGGGCCGGGCCCTGTCATCTCAGTCAGCCCAGAGTCTGATTCCAGCAATGGACACCAAGGTCGTAATTGCATTCTCGAGAGTCCAGTTTGCCAAATCCTTCAAAACTGCCAGATCATACAGATGGTTGAAAGGCACAACTGCCAAAGGGAAGTTATAGGCTGTGGATTTCAGTGATCGTAGTCCACTGTGTAATTAATAGAATAGTTAGTAGTTCTGTTTGTTGCCCAAAAAACATTGCAGTGTCTCACCAGTGCCATCTTTGTAGGATCTTTCTACTCTTAGCCTTCCCAATAACTCAGTCCCTTGAATCCTGGCAACCTCCTTGTAAATCTCCTCTGAATTCTTTCCAGCTGAATGTTGTCCCTCCTTTAGCAGAGTGACCCAAACTGAAGACAATACTCCCAATGCCAGCAATGACTTGCACAACTTTGACTTCTACACTCAATCCCTCACTGCTGAAGCTTTTCTCAGCACTCTGTCTGACCTGGGATGCCACTTCCAGGGCAGCATGTCCTTGCACTCCAAGACTCTCTGTTCTACAACAGTCCCATGGCCCTGCCACTCACAGTAAATTGGTGCATTATTGTCACATACTAATATACCTTAGCAAAGTTTTATTTTGCATGCAATCCATACAGATCACTTTATTATAGCAGCATGTTAATGCAGAACAAGGTAAAACAAGAACAGAATGCAGAATAAAGTGCAACAGATACTGAGAGAGTGCAGCGCAGGTCAACAATAAAGGGCGAGACCTTTATTGTGAGGTGGAGTCCATCTTATCGTACTAGGGAACCATTCAATAGTCTTATAACAGTGAGATAGAAGCTGTTCTTGAACCTGGTGGTATGTGCTTTCAGGCTTTTGAACCTTCTGCCCAATGGAAGCCCGAAAAAGGGAGAATGTCTGGGGTGGCTGGGGTCTTTCATATTTGTTGCTTCACTGAGGCAGTCCTATCCTCACTTGTCTTCCCAAAATGTAACATCTGGCACTTATCGAGGCATGACTGTGTAAGCGTGTGGATGTCAGCGAGTTAGACTGGCAGGAAGGATTTAAGAGAAGACTGCTTTGTAGGGCGAGTGGGTGAGTCGAGGTAGACAGAGTAGGAGGGCTTTGGTTTGACAGGGCTTCGGTGCTAGTGGGTTGAGGCAAGGTGAGGAATGGAAAGTATGTGTGTGAGGCCGGTATTCTGTACTGCGTGTCAGATGTGGGAGGTCTGGGAGACTCCCAGCCTCCTGGACTGCCACATCTGCGTCAGATGCGTAGAACTGCAGCTCCTTAGGGACTGCATTAGGGAACTGGAGACAGCTCAATGACGTTCGTCTGGTCGGGGAGAGTAAAGCGGTGATAGAGAGGAGCTATAGGCAGGTAGTCACAGTAGGTAGTAGGTAGACCTCGGGAGACAGATAAGTTGGTAACAGTCAGGAGAGGGAAGAGCAGGAGTCAGATGCTAGAGAGTACCCCTGTGGCTGTCCCCCTTAACAATAAGTACTCCTGTTTGAGCACTGCTGGGGGAGGGGGAAGCAACAGTGGCCGTGCCTCTGGCACAGAGTCCGGCCCTGTGACTCAGAAGGGTAGGGAAAGGAAGAGGAAGGCAGTAGTGATAGGGGACTCTGTAGTTCGGGGGTCAGATAGGCGATTCTGTGGACGCAGGAAAGAAACTTGGATGGTAGTTTGCCTCCCAGGTGCCAGGGTCCGGGATGCTTCTGACCGTGTCCATGATATCCTGAAGTGGGAAGGAGAACAGCCAGAGGTCATGGTACATATTGGTACCAATGACATAGGTAGGAAAAGAGAAGAGGTCCTGAAAACAGACTACAGGGAGTTAGGAAGGCAGTTGAGAAGAAGGACCACAAAGGTAGTAATCTCAGGATTACTGCCTGCGCCATGTGACTGAGTATAGGAATAGAATGAGGTGGAGGATAAATGCGTGGCTGAGTGATTGGGGCAGGGGGCAGGGATTCAAGTTTCTGGATCATTGGGACCTCTTTTAGGGCAGGTGTGACCTGTACAAAAAGGACGGGTTGCACTTGAATCCCAGGGGGACCAATATCCTGGCAGAGAGATTTGTTTAGGCTATTGCAGAGAGTCTAAACTAGAATTGCTGGGGGGTGGGAACTGAACTGAAGAGATGGAGGAAGGGGTGGTTGGCTCACAAATACAGAAAGCTTGTAGGCAGTGCGAGAGGGAGGATAGGCAGGTGATAGAGAAGGGATATGCTCAGACTGATGGTTTGAGATGTGTCTACTTTAACGCAAGAAGCATCATGAACAAAGCAGATGAGCTTAGAGTGTGGATCAGTACTTGGAGCTGTGATGTGGCCATTACAGAGACTTGGATGGCTCAGGGGCAGGAATGGCTATTTTGAGTGCCAGGCTTTAGATGTTTCAGAAAGGATAGTGAGGGGGTCAGAAGAGGTGGGGACGTGGCACTGCTGATCAGAGATAGTGTCACGGCTGCAGAAAAGGAGGAAGTCATGGAGGGATTGTCTACTGAGTCTCTGTGGGTGGAAATTAGAAACAGGAAGGGGTCAATAGCTCTACTGGATGTTTTTTATTGACCTCCCAATAGTTACAGGGACATCAAGGAGCAGATAGGGAGACAGATTCTGGAAAGGTGTAATAATAACAGGGTTGTTGTGATGGGAGATTTTAATTTCCCAAAAATTGATTGGCATTTTCCTAGAGCAAGGGGTATAGATGGTGTGGAATTTGTTAGGTGTGTTCAGGAAGGTTTCTTGACACAATATGCAGATAAGCCTACAAGAGGAGAGACTGTACTTGATCTGGTATTGGGAAATGAACCTGGTCAGGTATCAAGTCTCAGCGAGAGAGCATTTTGGAGACAGTGATCACAATTCTATCTCCTTTACCATAGCATTGGGGAGGAATAGGAACAGACAAGTTAGGAAAGTGTTTAGTTGGAATAAGGGGAAATGTGAAGCTATCAGGCAGAAACTTGGAAGTATAAATTGGAAACAGATGTTCTCAGGGAAATGTACGGCAAAAATTTGGCAAATGTTCAGGGGATAATTGCGTGATGTTATGCATAGGTACATTCCAGTGAGACTGGGAAAGAATGGTAGGGTACTGGAACTGTGGTGCACAAAAGCTGTTGAAAATCTTGTCAAGAAGAAAAGAAAAGCTTATGAAAGGTTCAGAAAGCTAGATAATGATAGAGATCTGGAAAATTATAAGGCTAGCAGGAAGGAGTTTAGGAATGAAATTAGGAGAGCCAGAAGGGGCCGTGAGAAGGCCTTGGTGAGCAGGATTAATGAAAACCCCAAGGCATTCCAGAAGTATGTGAAGAGCAAGAGGATAAGACGTGAGAGAATAGGACCAATCAAGTGTGACAGTGGAAAAGTGTGTATGGAACTGGAGGAGATTCACTACAGAAAAGGATTTTGGCAATTATAGGGATGACTTACAGCAGACTGAAAAGCTTGAACGTGTAGACATTAAGATAGAGGATATGCTGGAACTTTTGGAAAGCATTAAATTCGATAAGTCATTGGGACCCAATGAGTTATACCCCAGGCTACTGTGGGAAGCGAGGGAGGAGATTCCTGAGCCTCTGGCAATGATCTTTGCATCATCAGTGGGGACGGGAGAGGTTCTGGAGGATTGGAGGGTCGCAGATGTTGTTCCCTTATTCAAGAATGGGAGTAGAGATAGCCCAGGAAATTATAGAACAGTGAGTTTTACTTCAATGGTTGGTAAATTGACGGAGAAGATCCTGAGAGACAGAATTGATGGACATTTGGAGAGGCATAATATGACTAGGAATAGTCAGCATGGCTTTGTCAAGGACAGATCATGCCTTATGAGGCTGACTGAATTATTTGAGGATGTGACTAAACACATTGATGAAGGAAGAGCAGGAGATGTAGTGTATATGGATTTCAGCAAGGCATTTGATAAGCTACCCATGCAAGGCTCATTGAGAAAGTAAGGAGACATGGGATCCAAGGGGACATTGCTTTGTTGATCCAGAATTGGCTTGCCCACAGAAGACAAAGAGTGGTTGTAGACGGGTCATATTCTGCATGGAGGTTGGTGACCAGTGGTGTGCCTCAGGGATCTGTTCTGGAACCCCTTCCCTCTGTGATTTTTATAAGTGACCTGGATGAGGAAGTGGAGGGATGGGTTAGTAAATTTGCTGATGACAGAAAGGTCGGGGGGTGTTGTGGAAAGTGTTGAGGGCTGTCAGAGGTTACAGCGGGACATCGATAGGGTGCAAAACTGGGCTGAGAAGTGGCAGATGGAGTTCAACCCAGGTAAGTGTGAAGTGGTTCATTTTGGTAGGTCAAATATGATGGCAGAAT
This sequence comes from Hemitrygon akajei, assembly GCF_048418815.1. Classification (NCBI taxonomy): domain Eukaryota; kingdom Metazoa; phylum Chordata; class Chondrichthyes; order Myliobatiformes; family Dasyatidae; genus Hemitrygon; species Hemitrygon akajei. The sequence goes on along the minus strand of NC_133127.1, from coordinate 1,178,701 downwards.
ATAGTATTAATGGTAAGACTCTTGACAGTGTGGAGGATCAGAGGGATCTTGGGGTCTGAGTCTATAGGACACTTAAAGTTGCTGTGCAGGGTGACTGTGTGGTTATGAAGGCATATGGTGTATTGGCCTTCATCATTTGTAGAATTGAATTTAGGGGCCGAGAGGTAATGTTGCAGCGATATAGGACCCTGGTCAGACCCCACTTGGAGTATTGTGCTCAGTTCTGGTCGCCTCACTATAGGAAGGATGTGGAAGCCATCCTGCAGAGGAGACTTACAAGGATGTTGCCTGGATTGGGGAATATGTCTGATGAGAATAGGTTGAGTGAACTCGGCCTTTTCTCCTTGGAACGACGGAGGATGAGAGGTGACCTGATTGAGGTGTATAAGATGATGAGAGGCATTGATCGTGTGGATAGTCAGAGACTTTTTCCCTGGGCTGAAATGGCTAACATGAGAGGGCAGTTTTCATGTGCTTGGAAGTAGGTACAGAGGAGATGTCAGAGTCAAGTTCTTTTTTACGCAGAGAGTGGTGAGTGTATGGAATGAGCTGCCAGCGGCGGTGGTGAATGCGGGTATGATAGGGTCTTTTAACAGATTCCTGGATAGGTACATGGAGCTTATAAAATAGAGGGCTATGGGTAACCCTAGGTAATTTCTAAAATAAGTACATGTTTGGAACGGAATTGTGGGTCAAAGGACATGTATTGTGCTGTAGGTTTTCTGTGTTTCTATGAATTAAACTTCTTTTGCCAGTCCTTAATCCTCGGCCCAATTAATCGGCTGATCAAGACTCCCTCCTGTAATTTTTGATAATCTTTTGTCTATGAAGTCACCTGGGGTGTTTGTAAACTTACTAACTCTGCCTTGTACTTTCTCATCCAAACTATTTACCCAAATAATGAACAAGAGATGTACTAGCTCAGATGATTTTAACAAATTCAGGCTGGCTTCTCTAATCATCTACACTGTTCAAGTGTCATTAAGTGGCAGAAGCAAAGTTTGTAGATGAAGATTTGAACAAGTGAATGATGGAAAAGATTTAGAATCTATGGCCAGAATGTGGGCAAATCAGACTACCTCTGATGGACACATTGTTTGGCATGATGGATTGTAGAAATGCCTGACTGACTCCAGTACTTAGTGGGAAGTAGGTTTAGAGTAGAGAGAAGATTTGGAAGGGATGTGCCGGGGTATTTTTCAGCCAGAAAGCAGTGAATGTCTGGAGCACAGTTACTGATTGTGTTTGAGAAGTGTCTTGTGAGCATTTCAAACACATGGACATTTTGATATTGGGCTATGATATGAATATGGAAGGGTGCTCATTGCCCAACATGGATAAGTTGAGTTGAATGGCCAGTTTCCATGCCAGGTGCGGGGTTGGAGAATGAAATCCACTCACGTCCCCTTTCTGTTGCTCTTTACCTGCAGGTATTTTTACACAAAGACCATCTCTGTCACTCTGTCTTCAGTGAAGTGCATCCACAATATAGCATCGGACTACAGGATCACTGCAGTGCGTGATTACTGTGATCAGCTCTTCTACAAACTCATGCCCCAGGACAGTTCATTTCAGCAGCAGCTGGAGCTTTACAAGTATGCAGAAAGAGTGAAGGACCCTGTGCTGCAGGAGATCTGCCTGCAGTACTTCTCCTGGAACTGTGAGACCTTCAGCCAGACAGTGGCATGGGATGAGCTGTCAGTCACGGACTTGGCTGCCCTGCTCCAGCGTTCGGATCTGGTCATTGAGAGTGAATTCACGCTGTTTCGGGCAGTGGAGTCCTGGGTCTCCCGCAGTGGGCAGACTGATGCCGTTGGCCTGTTGATGAAGAACATCCGCTTCCCGATGATGTCTCCTGAGGAGCTCATCTCCTTGTCTTTCAATTCCAGCCTGTACCAGCAGTTTGAGAGCGTGTTCACGCAGGGGGTGTTGGAAGCTTTTGAGTTCCATTCGGTCCGTCCACAGGTGCTGAAATACTTCAAGGATTTGAACACCCCTGACTTCCAGCCACGCATCTACACCTCCAAACAATGGAGCAGGACTCTGGCCATCCCCGGCCTCAGGGACTCTGCCTACCAGCGCACTGGTCTGTACGGACCCACGCCCTCATACTACAACAGGCACCAGAGGTATTATGGCGGCTACAACTCCTACTACTACTCCTCCCCACGCGTCTCCTTTCAGACCAAGCAACACATAAGCCAGCTGTTCAGCTCCAGCACGCTCCAATGGACCGCCTACTACCACAGCACAGCACAGCATTGCCGCAACAGCTACGTGTCGTGTCCGTACGATACCTACCCTGTGGCAGTGCTGACCACGTACAACGCCCCAGAAACCGTCACCTACCGCAACTCTCTGCTACTGCTCTGCAACAATAGCACCGTCTCCTATGTGCAGGAGATGAAGAACTCAACAGCTGTGTTGCCCTCCCACAACAACACTGACTTTTCTCTCTTTGCCTGTGATGACGGCATTTCCACCCTCCAGTTTGTCGTCCGGCCCTTTTATGTTTGACCCGTTCAGAATTTGACCACCAACTGCCCAGTAGCAACAATGTAAACCCACATGTTTCTCCAGTCCCTTGCCCTCTCTCTCCCCACCTCCAGTCCTTCTGTCTCTGTGTCCATTCCCAGTCCCTTGCCCTCTCTCTCCCCACCCCCAGTCCTTCTGTCTCTGTGTCCATCTCCAGTCCCTTGCCCTCTCTCTCCCCACCTCCAGTCCTTCTGTCTCTGTGTCCATCTCCAGTCCCTTGCCCTCTCTCTCCCCACCCCCAGTCCTTCTGTCTCTGTGACCATCTCCAGTCCTTTGCCCTCTCTCTCCCCACCCCCAGTCCCTCTGTCTCTGTGTCCATCTCCAGTCCCTTGCCCTCTCTCTCCCCACCCCCAGTCCTTCTGTCTCTGTGTCCATCTCCAGTCCCTTGCCCTCTCTCTCCCCACCTCCAGTCCATTCGTCTCTTGCCTCATCCCCAGACTTGCCCTACTGCCTCTCTTCCTACCGCAGACCCTCTTCCTGTCTCCCCTCCGACTCTCTCCCCACCCCTAGTTTATCCTTTCCTTAGTAGTCCACACCAGTCTCTCAGTCTCTCTCCTCACCCCTCACTCTTCATCCATTTCTGTCTCAGAGGACAGTCTGGGCCCCAATGTGCACAGTCGACCATGGACCTGCATAATTTATCAGTCACTGAAGTGCGACATGAAAGACATAGGGCCTCCTGCCCACCACTTCCACGCCCATCTGCAATGATCCCATTCGCCCATATTAACACCGATCCTAATTAAATATCAAGGCTGTCTAAATGCCTCTTAAACCAGGTGACAGCCATTACCCTCCCCACCCACAGCCCTGGCAGTGAGTTCCTGATACAAACCACTCTGCAAAACTCTACTCCTCAGGTCCCCTTTAAATTTTCTTCATTGCAGACTAACCAATGCCGTATAAAGCCTCAGTATTATGTCCCTGCTTTAATATTCTAGTTCTCTCAAAATGAATGCTAACATTGTATTTGCCTTCCTCACCACTGACTCAACCTGCAAGTTAACTTTTAGGGAATTCTGCACAAGGACTCCCAAGTCCCTTTGCACCTCAAGAGTTTTGAATTTTCAACCCATTTTGAAAATAGTCTTCCCATTTATTTCTTCTACCAAAATACATGACCACACACTTCCCGACAATATTCCATCTGCTACTTCTTTGCCCATTCTCCTAATCTGTCTAAGTCCCCCTGTGGCTTCCATGTCTCCTCAACACGATCCACCCCTCCACCTATCTTCAAATCATCTACAAATTTGGCCACAAAGCCATCAATTCTGTCATCCAAATAACATGAAAAGAATTGGTGGAACACCACTAGTCACTGGCTGCCGGTCAGAACAGGCTTCCTTTATTCCCACTCATTGCCACTGGACATTCAGCCACACCTTTGTCCATACTAGAATTTTTCCTGTGATGCCATGGGCTCTTGGTGTGGCACCTTATCAAATGCCTTCTTAAAATCCAAATACACAACATCCATTAATTCTTTGTCTATCCTGCCAGTTATTTCCTCAAAGAATCCCAGGAGATTTCCAGTATCTACAGCCTCAATCACTTCCCACTGAAGTTGGTAGGTACAACAGCACCCCACACTCTTAGGCCCCCGCTGGTAAATCTTTGTATCTCACTCCTCCTGAAAGCAGTGACTAGAATGGAACTCAGTACACCAAATGTTCAGATATCCTCCCCGAGGGTGCACAAAATCTGTGTCCTGTGATCAGCAGAGACCCACAGAGCAACAAACTCTTTGCCACATCTCCTGGGCTACACATTGTGGGTTGTGAATTGTCTTCCCCATCACTTCCCCTCCCATACGTCTCTACTAACTGTCCTGTCTCATCACCTCCGTTGCCATTGCATCTGCCCAGATCCTCCTCCTACCCCAGGATCATGCAGTGTCTCTCTTGACCATTCCCCTTCCCCTTCCCTCTCCCCCAAGATCACCTTCTTCCATCCCAACTCCAGGGTCACACATTGCTTCTGCTGTCCGCTCCACCCTGGGGGCACTAGTGGTCCATAGGTGCCATCCAAGCCCCATTGAAGCCCAACCCTTGCTCTGGTATACTCACCCCACCCTCTGCCTGGCTGTGGGTTCTCTCATTGCCCCAATTCAGAGGTCACTGTCACACCCTGTTCTGTGTGTATAGGAACCTTACAGAATGATCAGCTGCTCTGGTCCCTGCTGTCTCTTCAGCTGCCACCAGTTCCTCCCTTCCCTTCGGCTGCTGCCGGTCCCTCCCTTCCCTTCGGCTGCTGCCGGTCCCTCCCTTCCCTTCGGCTGCTGCCGGTCCCTCACTTCCCTTCGGCTGCCGGTCCCTCACTTCCCTTCGGCTGCTGCCGGTCCCTCCCTTCCCTTCGGCTGCCGGTCCCTCCCTTCCCTTCGGCTGTTACCAGTCCCTCCCTTCCCTTCGGCTGCTGCCGGTCCCTCCCTTCCCTTCGGCTGCCGGTCCCTCCCTTCCCTTCGGCTGTTGCCGGTCCCTCCCTTCCCTTCGGCTGCTGCCGGTCCCTCCCGTCCCTTCGGCTGCTGCCGGTCCCTCACTTCCCTTCGGCTGCCGGTCCCTCCCTTCCCTTCGGCTGCTGCCGGTCCCTCACTTCCCTTCAGCTGCTGCCGGTCCCTCACTTCCCTTCGGATGCCGGTCCCTCCCGTCCCTTCAGCTGCCGCCAGTTCCTTACTTCCCTTCGGCTGCCGGTCCCTCCCGTCCCTTCGGCTGCTGCCGGTCCCTCCCTTCCCTTCGGCTGCTGCCGGTCCCTCCCGTCCCTTCGGCTGATGCTGGTCCCTCACTTCCCTTCGGCTGCCAGTTCCTCCCTTCCCTTCGGCTGTTGCCGGTCCCTCCTGTCCCTTCGGCTGCCGGTCCCTCCCGTCCCTTCGGCTGCTGCCGGTCCCTCACTTCCCTTCGGCTGCTGCCGGTCCCTCACTTCCCTTCGGCTGCCGGTCCCTCCCGTCCCTTCAGCTGCCGCCAGTTCCTTACTTCCCTTCGGCTGCCGGTCCCTCCCTTCCCTTCGGCTGTTACCAGTCCCTCCCTTCCCTTCGGCTGTTGCCGGTCCCTCCTGTCCCTTCGGCTGCTGCTGGTCCCTCCCTTCCCTTCGGCTGCCGCCGGTCCCTCCCTTCCCTTCGGCTGCTGCCGGTCCCTCACTTCCCTTCGGCTGCCGGTCCCTCACTTCCCTTCGGCTGCCGGTCCCTCCCTTCCCTTCGGCTGCTGCCGGTCCCTCACTTCCCTTCAGCTGCTGCCGGTCCCTCACTTCCCTTCGGATGCCGGTCCCTCCCGTCCCTTCAGCTGCCGCCAGTTCCTTACTTCCCTTCGGCTGCTAGTTCCTCCCGTCCCTTCGGCTGTTACCAGTCCCTCCCTTCCCTTCGGCTGCTGCCGGTCCCTCACTTCCCTTCAGCTGCTGCCGGTCCCTCACTTCCCTTCGGATGCCGGTCCCTCCCGTCCCTTCAGCTGCCGCCAGTTCCTTACTTCCCTTCGGCTGCTAGTTCCTCCCGTCCCTTCGGCTGTTACCAGTCCCTCCCTTCCCTTCGGCTGTTACCAGTCCCTCCCTTCCCTTCGGCTGTTGCCGGTCCCTCCTGTCCCTTCGGCTGCTACCGGTCCCTCCCTTCCCTTCGGCTGCCGCCGGTCCCTCCCTTCCCTTCGGCTGCCGCCGGTCCCTCCCTTCCCTTCGGCTGTTGCCGGTCCCTCCCTTCCCTTCGGCTGCTGCCGGTCCCTCCCTTCCCTTCGGCTGTTGCCGGTCCCTCCCGTCCCTTCGGCTGCTGCCGGTCCCTCCCTTCCCTTCGGCTGCTGCCGGTCCCTCCCATCCCTTCGGCTGCTGCCGGTCCCTCACTTCCCTTCGGCTGCTGCCGGTCCCTCCCGTCCCTTCGGCTGCTGCCGGTCCCTCACTTCCCTTCGGCTGTTGCCGGTCCCTCACTTCCCTTCAGCTGTTGCCGGTCCCTCCTGTCTCTTTGTTGCTGCTGTCTACTCCTTCAATAAACGACCTTGCTTGATGCTATGTGTCCTTGTCCATTTGTGGGTGGAGCCTGTGGACTTCACCCTGGCAACAGGTTCAGGGTGCTGGCACAGAATGTGGAGAGGATAATGATGAGGTGGGGGGAGCAGAGATTGGGGGTGTGGAATGGGTAGCACTAGTAGTATGACAATGTGGGAGGGAGAGTAGGGGAACTCTGGAGGGTGGGAGGAGGGTGAATCTGGGATCAATGATGTTTGGGAATGGCATTTGCTCTTGGGAATCATTCCCAGGTGCTTGACGGAGATTATGGGACACAGCAGGGTGACAGAAGGCCAGGAGGAGCAGTGTCACTGGTGTGGACCAAGCAGGTATGGTCAAGGGAGGAGGAAGAGTGCTTGCAGAACTGCTTTGAGTCTGGGGACTGGACAATATTGACATGAATGAATATGCCGCAGTCATCACTGACTATCAAGAATTGTGTGGATGAGTGTGTGCCTTTGAGAACATACCAGACATACCCAAACCAAAGGCCGTGGATGAAACAGGAGCTTCCTGGTCTACTGAAGGCGAGATCTATGGCGCTCAAAACCGTTGATCTAGAATGGTGATCTAGGTTCAGTGGCTGGCTTGGCATTCAAGGTGACGTACTCAATTGGATTTGACACTGGCTTTGTGGGAGAAGCCAGAGAGTGTTAGTAGATGGTCACTTCTCTGCATGGAGGCCTGTGAATAGTGGAGTGACTTGTATCGGTGCTGGGTCCTTTGTTGCTATAATGAGGTTCACTGGATCGGCAGATTTGCAGCTGCCACCAAGTGTGGGGATGTAGGGGACAGTCAGGAAGACTTGCTTGCATGGATTGCAGTGGGATACGGAGCAGCTAGAAAAATAGGTTTAAAAATGGCGGATGGAATTTAATGCAGACAAGTGCAAAGTAGGTCTCACACAGTGAATACAGGGTACTGTGGAGTGTGGTAAAACAAAGGGAACTGGGATTATAGGCCCATAATTCATTGACAGCATCACAGACAGGATAGTAAAGAAAACTTTTGGCACATTGGCCTTCCTAGAATGTACTGAGTACAGGAGATGGGATGTTTAAGTTATTCAAGTCTATAAGACATAGGAGGAATAGAGAGCATGTCTGTAGGGTTAGTACTTTGCTCTGCATGTCAGATATGGGAATCCTGGGAATCTTCCAGTCTCCCAGATGAACACATCTGCGCCAGGTGCACCGAGATACAGCTCCTGAGAGACCATGTTAGAGATCTGGAGCTGCGGCTTGATGACCTACGGCTTATTAGGGAAAGTGAGCAGGAGATAGAGAGGAGCTACAGGGAGTTAGTCACCCTGAGGATGCAGGAGTTAGGTAAGTGGGTGATAGTCAGGGAAATGAGGGAAATAGCTCAGATAGAAGAGAGCACCTCTGTGGCCAACCCCTCCATATTCATGATCTCATTTTGGATACGGTTGAGGTGGGGTGACCTGACAAAGGACGACCATAGTGATCGGGTTTCTGGCACTGAGTCTGGTTTCATGGTGCAGAAGGGAGAGAAGAAGATGAGGAATGTGGTAGTCATAGGGGATTCCACAGTGAGGGGAATAGACAGGAGGTTCTGTCACCCTGACAGAGATACCCACATGGTGTGTTGCCTCCCAGGTGGCAGAGTTTGGGATGTCTCGGATTGGGTGCAGAGTATTCTGAAGGGAGAGAGTGACCAGCAAGAAGTCTTGGTACACATTGGTACCAATGACATAGATAGAAAAAGGGAGAAAGTCCTGATGAGAGAATTCAGTGAGTTGGGTAAGAAGCTGAAAAGCAGGACCTGTAGGGTAGTAATCTGAGGATTGCTGCTTGTGCTACATGCTAGCGAGCACAAGAACAGCATGATCAGGCATATTATTGTGTGGCTGACAGACTGGTGTGGGGGGCAGGGCTTCAGATTCCTGGATCATTGGGGCCTCTTGTGGGGGATGTACGACCTGTACAAAAAGGACGGGTTACACCTGAACCTAAAGGGGTCCAATAACCTAGCAAGCAGGTTTAATAGCACTGTTAGGGAGGGTTTAAACTAATTTGGCAGGGGAATGTGGGAAGTGGAATGATAGGGCTGAGGAAGGGAGAAAACAAATATATAAAAGATAGCATGCAACAGAGATGATAGAAAGGACAGACAGGAGATAAGACATAATCACAGCCAGTGGGATGAGTTACAGGGCAATAGAGGCGTGGTGCAGTTAAAACAGAAAGCAACAAATACTGGACTGAAAGTGTCATATTTGAATGCACACAGCATAAGAAATAAAATAGACAATCTTGAAATTCAGATACCAGATTGGCAAATATGACATTGTGGCCATTTCTGAAACTTGGCTCAAGGATGGCTGTCATTGGGAGCTGAACGACCAAGGATATAAGGTGTATCAGAAAGCTAGGTTAGTAGGCAGAGGGGGTGGTGTGGCTCTGTGTATCAGAAATAATATTAAATCATTAGAAAGGGATGACATAGGATTGGAAGGTTTGGGTCTATATGGGTTGAGTTAAGAAATGGCAAGGGTAAAACGACCCTAATGGCAGTTGAATACAAGCCTCCAAACCAGCCAGGATGTGGATTACAAATTACAGCAGGAGATAGAAAAGATGTGTCAGAAACGCAATGTCATGATAATCATTGGGGATTTTAACATGAAATTGGATTGGGAAAACCAGGCCTGTACTGGAACTCAAGGGAGAGAATTTGTAGAATGTCTAAGGGATGGTTTTTTAGAACAGCTTGTTGTTGAGCCCACTAGAGGATTGGCTATGCTGGATTGGGTGTTGTGCAATGATCTGGAAGTGATAAGAGAGGTTCAGGAACCCTTAGAGAACAGTGATCACAATATGATTGAGCTCATTTTGAAATTTGAGAAGGAGAAACTAAATTCCAATGTGTCAGTATTTCAGTGGAATAAAGGAAATTACAATGGCATGAGAGAGGAACTGGCCAAACCTGACTGGAAAGAGACACCAGCAGGAAGGACAGCAGAGCAGCAATGGCTGGAGTTTTTGCGAAAAATGAGGGAAGTGGAAGGCGGATATACTCCAAATAAGAAGAAATTTTTGAATGGAAGAAGGACACTGCCATGGCTGACAAGTGAAGTCAGAGCCAAAGTAAAAGCAAAAGAGAGGGCATACAAGGAAGTCAAAGCTAGTGGGGAGATAGAGGATTGGGAAGCTTTTAAAGGGAAACCAAGAAGGTCATTCAGCAGGAAAAGATGTATTATGAAAGGAAGCTGGCGACTAATATCAAAGAAGATACTAAAAGCTTTTTAAAGTATATCAAGGGTAAAAGAGAGCTGAAGGTAGAAAATGACGCTGGAGATATTGTAATGAGAGACGCAGAGATGACAGAGGAATTGAGCGTGCATTTTGCCTCAGTCTCATGGACATTCAAGAGTGTCAGGAAAGTGGGGTTTGTGCAGTGAAAATTACGGCTGAGAAGGTGCTCAGGAAGCTTAATGGTCTGAGGGTGGATAAATCTCCTGGACCTGATAGAGTGCACCCTTGGGTTCTGAAGGAAGTAGCTGGAGAGATTGCAGCTGCATTAATGATCATCTTTCAAGAATTGATAGATTCTGGCATTGTACTGCACGACTGAAAAATTGCAAATGTTACTACTCTATTTAAGAAGGGTGAGAGGCAGCAGAAAGGAAACTATAGACCTGTTAGCCTGACATCAGTGGTTGGGAAGTTGTTCAAATCGATTATTAGGGATGAGATTATAGAATACCTGGAGGCACATGACAAGATAGGCCAAAGCCAGCATGGTTTCCTGAAAGGAAAATCCTGCCTGACAAACCTACTGCAATTCTTTGAGGAAATTACAAGCAGGGTAGACAAAGGAGATACAGCAGATGTGGTGTACTTGGATTTTCAGAAGGCCTCTGACAAGGTGCCACACATGAGGCTACTTTGCAAGATAAGAGCCCGTGGAATTACAGGGAAGTTACTCGCATGGGTGGAGCATTGGCTGATTGGCAGAAAACACAGAGTGGGAATAAAGGAGTCCTATTCTAGCTGGCTGCCAGTTACCAGTGGATTTCCACAGTGGTCAGTGTAGGGACCGCTGCTTTTTACGATGTATGTCAATGACTTGGACAATGGAATTAATGGATTTGTGGCTAAACTTGCCGATGATACAAAGATAGGTGGAGGTGCAGGTAGTGTTGAGGAAACAGAGAGCCTGCAGAAAGACTTAGGTAGTTTAGGGGAATGGGCAAAGAAGTGGCAAATGAAATACAATGTTGGAAAGTGTATGGTCATGCACTTTGGTGGGAGAAATAAACGGGCAGACTATTATTTTGATGGGGAGATGCAGAGGGACTTGGGAGTCCTTGTGCAGGACACCCTAAAGGTTAACCTAGAGGTTGAGTCAGTGGTGAAGAAGGCAAATGCAATGTTGGCATTCATTTCTAGAGGTATAGGATATAAGAGCAGGGATGTGATATTGAGGCTCTATCAGGCATTTGTGAGACCACACTTAGAGTACTGTCGGCAGTTTTCGGCCTTATTTTAGAAAGGCTATACTGACAATAGAGACAGTTCAGAGAAGATTCACAAGAATTATTCCAGGAGTGAAAGGTTTACTGTACGAGGCACGTCTGGCAGCTCTTGGGCTGTATTCCCTGGAGTTCAGGAAAATGAGGGGGGATCTCATAGAAACATTCTGAATGTTAAAAGGACTGAACAGATTAGATATGGCAAAGTTATTTCCCATGGTAGGGGTGTCTAGGACAAGAGGGCACAACTTCAGGATTTAAGGATGTCCATTTAGAACAGAGATGCAGATAAATTACTTTAGTCAGAGGGTGGTAAATCTGTGGAATTTGTTGCCACAGGTGGCTATGGAAGCCAGGTCAGTGGGTGCAATTAAGGCTGAGATAGATAGGTTCTTGATTAGCCAGGGCATGAAAGGGTATGGTGAGAAGGCAGGGGAGTGGAGATGACTGGAAGAATTGGATCAGCCCATGATTGAATGGCAGTGCAGAATTGATGGGCCAAATGGCCTACTTCTGATCCTGAATCTTATGGTGTTATAGGAGCAGAATTAGGCCTTTTGGCCTATCGAGTCTGCTCCGCCCTTCATTCATGGCTGAACCTTTTCTCCTTCTCCTCAGTCCCACCTCCTGGCCTCCTCCCTATAACCTTTGATGCCGTGTCCCATCAAGAACCTATCAAGCTCTGCCTTAAAAACACCAATGACCTGACCTCCACAGCTGTCTATGGTAATAAATTCCACAAATTCACCAACCTCTGGCTAAAGAATGTTCTCCACATCTCTGTTTTAAATGGACGCCCATCTACCCTGAGGCTGTGCCCTCTTGTCCTGGACTACCACACCATGGGGAACATCCTTTCCACATCTACCCTGTCAAGGCCTTTCGACATTTGAAAGGTTTCAATGAGATTCCCCCCACCCCCATTCTTCTAAATTCCAGTGAGTACAGACCCAGAGCTATCAAACATTCAGCTCCTGACCTCATCACCTCCTTGGTTCAAAAATGGACCAAAGAGTTAAATACAGAGGTGGGAGTGATAGCCCTTAACATCAAGGCAGCATTTGACTGAGTATGGCATCAAGGTGCCCCAGCTAAAAAGGAGTCAATGGGAATTAGGAGGAAAACCCTCTGCTGGCTGGAATCATACCTGACACAAAGGAAGATGGTTGGAGGTCAATCATCTCATCCTCAGGACATCATTGCAGGAGTTTCTTAGGGAAGTGTCATAGGACTAATCATCTTCAGCTGCTTCCTTCCATCAGAAAGTCAGAAGTGGGGATGTTTGCAGATGACTGCACAATATTCTACACCTTTCATGGCTCCTCAGATAGTGAAGCAGTTCATGCCTAAATGCAGCAGGACCTGAACAATATCTGGGCTTGGGCTGACAAGTGGCCAGTAACATTCGAGCCACACAAGTGCCAGGCAATGACAAGAGAGAGGCTCTAACCATCATCCCTTGACATTCAGTGAAATCACCATCACTGAATCCCCTACTATCAACATCCTGGGGGTTACCATTGGCAGGAAACTGAACTGGTCTAGCCATATAAACACAGTGGCTGCCAGAGCAGGTCAAAGGCTAGGAACTCAGCTTCTGACTTCCCAAAGCCTGTCCACAATCTACAAGGTTCAGGTCAGGAATACTCACCACCTACCTGGATGAGTACAGCTCCAACAACAGTCAAGAAGCTCGACATCATCCAGTACAAGACAGCCCATTTGATTGGTACCCCTTCCCAAAGCATCCAATCCCTCCACCATCGATGAACAGTTGGAGCAGTGTTTACTATCTACAAGATGCACTTCAACAACACACCAAAGTTCCTAAGGCAGCACCTTCCAGACCCACGACCACTACCATCTAGAAGGACAAGAACAGCAGATAGCTGGGAACACCACCACTTGGAAATCCCCTTCCAAGTCACTCACCATCCTGACTTGGAAACATATCACTGTTCCTTCATTGATGCTGGATCAAAATCATGGAATTCCCTCCTTAACAGCACTGTGGATGTACCTACACCTTAGAGACTGCAGCAGATCAAGATGGCAGCTCATCATCATCTTCTCAAGGCAAACGAGGAATGGGCAATAAATGCTGGCTTACCTGGCAACACCCACATCCTGTAAACGAATTTAAAAAGTCCTCATATGATAACCCTTTCATTCCCAGAATCACCCTTGTGCACCTCGGCTGTACTCTCTCCAATGTCAGCATATCTTTCCTTAGATGAGGAGCGTAAAGCTGTTCACAGTACTCAAAGTGAGGCTTCACCAGAACTTTATAAAGCACTGCATTCCTGCTCTTGTATTCTGGTCCTCTTGAGATGAATGCTAACATTGCATTTGCCTTCCTCACACTGACTCAACCTGCAAGGTAACCTCTAGGGTGTACTGCATAAGGACTCACAAGTCCCTTTGCATCTCAGATTTTTGCATTTTCTCCCCATTTAGAAAATGGTCTGCACAATTATTTCTATTATCAAAGTGCACAATCATTCATTTTCCAACATTGTATTTCATTTGCCACATTCTTGCTCATTCTCCTAATCGGTCTAAATCTTTTTGCAGCCTACCTGTTTCTTCAACACTACCTGCCCCTCCACCAATCTTCGTATCATCTGCAAACTTGGCAACAAAGCCATCTATTCCATCATCTAAATCATTCATACACAGCATAAAAAGAAGCAGTCCCAACACCAACCCCTACGGAATACCACTAGTAACTGGCAGCCAACCAGAAAAGGATCTTTTTATTCCCACTTGCTGCCTCCTACCTGTTGGCCAGAAGAAACTTCAGTCTGATCAAGGACAAGGAAGCAGACAAGCCACCCCGCCCCCATTTTGTGGACTCCGTGCAGAGCCTTTCTTGCTCTTGGATAACCTAATCAGAGCAACTGAATGTGGACACAGAAAGCTTCAGGTAATGATCTGCTAAACCTGAGACCACTCTCAAACAAATAGCCGTTAGTTATGTAAAGGGAATGGACTCTGAACTGATCCTTGCGCTGGGACAGTCTTATCAGAGCAATAAACCTGAGACCATTCTCAGAGGAGTAGGTACTTGTTATGTAAAATGCCAGACCTGCAATCGGTAATCTCATTAGACTCTGTCTGGGTTGCCTAATTTAACTGGTTTGAACCAGTCAGAGTGTAAACACACAAATACACAAGGCTGGGGTGGACAGAACCATGAAACAATGTTGGCTGTAGCCCTCTACAATGACCAGTAAGAGAGTGACCCAGGTAGGTCAGGTGACCTTGAGCCAATGGGATGGAGATCCAATGGTTCAATTGATGAGGAACCGTATAAGACTCAGGAGCTCCAAATACACAGGGTTGATAACTCTCCAGCAGCTGGAGACCAACCATTGCGGATAAGGAGGACCCAACGGACACGTGGAGATCAGGACCACGAGGAACCCGGCCAGGGTAGACTCCTTTCCCTGGTAATACCTTTTCTCTTCATTGCCTGTTCATGGACTGTCAGAGAATTCTAGTAGGGAGTACACAGGTAGATAAGAGTGTGAACCCACCTGATTTTTAAGTTGAAATAATAAAAGTTACTTGTCAGTAACTACAGATTCTCTGTGCCTCACTGATCATTATTACAAGGGGTGATTCTTGTAACATACCGATCAGCCAATGCTCTAACCATGCCAGTAAATTTCCTGTAATACCATGGGCTCTTATCTTGATAAGCAGCCTCATGTGAGGCTCTTTGTCAAAGGCCTTCTGAAAGTCCAAATATACAACATCCATGGCCTCCCCTTTATCTATCCTGCTTGTAATCTCCTCAAAGAATTCCAACAGGTCCATCAGGCAGAATTTTTCCTTAAGGAAACCATGCTGGCTTTGTACTATCTTGTCCTGTGTCACCAAATAATCCATAACCTCATCCTTAAGAATTGACTCCAACATCTTCCCAACTGCTGAGGTCAGGTTAACTGGTCTGTAATTTCCTTTCTGCTGCCTTCCTCTTTTGTTAAAGAGTGGAGTGTCATTTGCAATTTTCCAATCCAGAGTCAATTTCCATTGGCCAGAGTCCAATGATTTTTAAAAGATCATTACTAATGCTTCCACAATCTCTATCACTACCTTTTCAGAACCCTAGGGTGCAGTTTATCTGGTCTGGGTAACCTATGTGTGCTTGGGTATTTCAACTTCGAGCACCTTCTCCCTTGTAATAGTAACTGCATTCACATCTCTTCCCTTGCACCCTTCAACATCAGGCACACTGCTAGTGTCATCCACAGTGAAGACTCATTTACATATCCTTGTCCCCCATTATTATTTCTCCTGCCTCATTTTCTCGTGGTCCTATATTCACTCTCACTTCTCTTTTACATACTTAAAAAAAGCTTTTACTATCCACTCTGATATTATATGCTAGCTTGCTTCCAGATTTCAACTCCCCCTCCCACTTATTATTTTAGTTGCTCTTTATAGGGTTTTCAAAGCTGCCCAATGCTCTGTCTCCCCGCTGAGTTTTGCCATGTTGTCTGCCCTCTTTTGCTCTTACATTAGCCTTGACTTCCCTTGTCAACCATGGTTGTACTATTTTGCCATTTGAGTATTCAGTTTTGAAATATATCTGTTCTGGACCTTCCTCATTTTTCCCAGAAATGCACACCATTGCTGTTCCACTGTCATCCCTGCCAGCATCTCCTTCCAATTTACTTTGGCCAACTCCTCTCTCATAGCACTAATTTCCTTTACACTGAAATGCTGCTACATCAGACTTTACTTTCCCCTTATCAAATTTCAAGTTGAACTCAATTATATAGTGATCACTGCCTCCCGGTGGTTCATTTACCTAAAGCTCTCTCATCACCTTCAGTTCATTATGAAACACCCTGGTTTCCTCAGCTGCATAAGTCTAGGGAAGACAACCTCTAGCCCCGCTAAACATGTGAGATTGAGGTGCGATTCCATTGTAAAACCCCTGCTTGTGTGGATGCTGTGTAATTCGCTACCCTGTTACAAATTAGTGCCACTCAATAACACACAGACACTGCATATGATTAAAAGATTTATCTTTATAATTCTTATCTTGACTAAAGGGTTATTAAAGAAAAGAACAAAAGAGAGAAAAGGGCTCATTTGAACGAAACGGTCCAATGTGCACAGATTGGAGCTCACAGCTTCACCAAGCCACCGACCCTCAATTGATCTCACTCCAGGTTTTGTCGAATCACAGTCCCGCTCCAGGTCAAATCATATGACCTCTTCTCTCTGGCATCTTCCCTCTTCATCTCCTCTCAAACAAAAGCCCCAAGCCCAACCTTAGTGTCCTTCACCAGAGAAACCTCCCCTTAAATCCAACCATCCTAATTGGATGGCACCCATTTCTCCATATCTCTTACCTTCAACAATAACCCAAACATAAGCTGAAAACAGACATCTCCCACAGAAATGCCAAATGAATTACATACAGCACAAAATGAAATACTTACAGCATAACAGAGTTCTGAGAGTTGAGTAATATGAATAACTAATGTGGCATTCTTATCTGGCTTGTCTAAAACATGTTTTGCAAGCAAAGTGCAGTGATACTCAATCTTGCACATTTTGATACTTATTTCAAGTCTTGTAGTACTAAGTCCTGTGCCCAAAGATGTCCAAGAGATTGTTTATGTGGAGACTACTGGATTACTGGAGACTCAGATAACAGCACATGGTTTCCCTCTATTTTGTTTTCTCAGAATCTCTATACATAACTAAATTGCTAGGGTAGGGTTTTTCATTCCTTAGAACGGCATCTGTTGGGCCAACTGTACTCTTCTCCATTGAAGCTGACTGTTCTGCCGAGTTCTTCCAACATTTTGGGTATTGCTTGGATTTCCAGCATCTACAGATTTTCTCTTGTTTAAAAAAAATGGATAGGTATATGGACAGGAAAGGAATGGAGGGTTATGGGTTGAGCGCAGGTAGGTGGGACTAGGTGAGAGTAAACATTCTGCACGGACTAGAAGGGCCGAGATAGCCTGTTTCCATGCTGTAATTGTTATATGGTTATATAACAGTAAGAATATGAAACAGGGCATTACAGTTACACAACACCCAGTGCAGTATAGCTGAGCCCCTAGTCGTCTCACTGTGTTTGCACATAGCCCAAGTGTGGAGTGAGGGACACTGAAGCTGGTCACTAGTAGTCTTTAATACAAACAGAAAACAATAAATTCTAGGCCAAACAGGGCCATTAACTAAAACTCTCAAATGGAAAATGAAGCCAACACTGCGGCTGGAAGGAGTAACTAAATATAATACAAATACCGTTAGTCTTCAGAGTCAGTTGACTCGACAGTCCAATTTCTCAGGCAAGGCTGAATGCAAGCAGGCAGGGAAACATTGCTGTGCATTGCTCACGTTTTGACAAGCACTATGACCAAAAGAATGTGAAAATGAATGAATGGATGAGGAGATGGTGCAGGGGGCAGAGTTTCAAGTTCTTGGATCATTGGAACCTTTTCTGGGGAAGAGCTGACCTGTACAAGTGGTAGGAGAGGGCAACCAATATCCTGGCTGGGAGAATTGCTAACGCTATTGCGAAGGGTTTGAATTAGATTTGCAGGGGGATGGGAACCGAAGTGAAGAGGCAGAGGATGGGAAGTTTTCATACATAGCTTGTAGGGAGTTTATGAAGAAGGATCGTAGGTAGATGATAGAGCAAAGATGCACCCAGCCAGATGGTATAAGATGTGTCTATTTTAATGCATGGAGTATCATGAGCAAGGCAGATGAACAGAGTATGGGTCAATAAGTGGAACTATGATGCTGTGGCCATTACAGAAACTTGGATGTCTCAGGGGCAGGAATGTCTGCTGAGTCTGCTAGGCCCTAGATGTTACAAAAAGGACAGGGAGGCAAGCAAAAGAGGTGGGGGAGTGGCACTACTAATCGGGGATGGTATCATGGCTGCAGAAAAGGAGAAAGTTTTGGAGGGATTGGCTACTGAGTAATTGTGGGTGGAAGTCAGAAACAGGAAGGGGGCAATAACTCTACTTGGTGTTTTTTATAGACCACTCCCAATAGTAACACGGATATCGAGGAGCAGATAGGGATGCATATTCTGGAATGGTGCTATAATAATGGGATTGTTGTGATGGGTGATTTTAACTTTTCTAATATTGACTGACATCTCCTCAGAGCAAGGGATTTAGATGGGGTGGAGTTTGTTAGGTGTGTTCAGGAAGGTTTCCTGAGACAATATGTAGATAAGCCTACAAGAGGACAGGCTGTACTTGATCTGGTATTGGGAAATGAACCTGGTCAGGTGTCAGATCTCTCGGTGGGAGAGCATTTTGGAGGTAACGATCACAACTCTTTCTCCTTCACCATACTGCTGGAGAGGGATAGGAGCAGACAATTTGGGAAATCATTTGATTGGGTTAGGGGGAATATGCTACTAGGCAGGAATAGGAGCATAAATTGGGAGCAGATGTTCTCATGGAAATGCTCAGCAGAAATGTGGCAAATGATCTGGGAACATGGCGTTCTACATGTTCCATTGAGGCAGGGAAGGATGGTAGAGTAAAATAACCATGGTTCAAAAAGGAAGTAGAAAATGTAGTTAAGAAGAAAAGCTTCGGTGGCCTCCATCGGTCGTGGTTGACCATGGGTACTGGGCCTCTGGTAGTCACTGGGAGTGGCTTCTCCAGGGCGCAAGCCAGGGCAGAGTTGATAAGGAGATCTGTCTGTTGCCCATGCAGTGGGACCCCCCACAGGTCCAAAGGAATGACGAAAGTCGATACAATTTGGTGCCAGCAGCATCGCAGGAGTTGCCGTGCCGTTGCTGGGTACAGCAGTCAGCCGCCTTCGGAACTCCGACTCCGGATTCCTCCTCGGGGTTTACTCCCAAAGCCTTTCCCGTGAGCGGATACAGCCACAAGGCAGCGGAGGTTTGAAATCGGAGTTTTCCCTCTACTAGATGAGCTACCATCCGTGGTTAACAAACCCCATCTGCCCAGAGCAACTGGTTTTAAGGCGACAGTGGTCCATCTTTGCCCGTTCTCCTGTCGGTGAGAACAGCTCCGCCGGGCATAAGAACTATGCCACACATGAAGGCTAGGAGTTGGACTTGGACTTGGTTGTCAGAGACTGTTTGAGACGCAAGCCATGAAGAGCATTTGTTTAGCAGTGGGAGCCCGTCCCCACTACCACTCTTCGGCTATGACTACCCTTGGAGCCAAGCTTTAAGAAAAGCTTAAAGGTCCAAGAAACTAGGCACTGTTAGAACTCTAGAAAATTACAAGGGTGCCAAGCAGGAGCTCAGTAATGAAATTAGGAGAGCTAGAAAGGAACGTTATTATGGCATTACTGGTCAGGGATACTATTACAGCTGCAGAAAGGGTGGGTAATGTAGCAGGATCCTCTTTTGAGTCAGTATGGATGGAAGTCAGGAACAGGAAGGAAGCAGTTACTCTACTGGGGTATTCTATAGGCCCCCTGGTAGCAGCAGAGATACTGTTGAGCAGATTGGGAGGCAGATTTTGGAAAGGTGCAAAAATAACAGGGTTGTTATCATGGGTGACTTTAACTTCCCTAATATTGATTGGCACTTGATTAGTTCCAAGGGTTTAGATGGGGCAGAGTTTGTTAAGTGTGTCCAGGATGGATTCCTGTCACAGTATGTTGACAGGCCAACTAGGGGGAATGCCATATTAGATCTAGTATTAGGTAACGAACCAGGTCAGGTCACAGATCTGTCAGTGGGTGAGCATCTGGGGGACAATGATCACTGCTCCCTGACCTTTAGCATTATCATGGAAAAGGATAGAATCAGAGAGGACAGGAAAATTTTTAATTGAGGAAGGGCAAATTATGAGGCTATAAGGCTAGGACTTGTGGGTGTGAATTGGGATGATGTTTTTGCAGGGAAATGTACTATGGACATGTGGTCGATGTTTAAGGATCTCTTGCAGGATGTTAGGGATAAATGTGTCCCGGTGAGGAAGATAAAGAATGGTAGGGTGAAGGAACCATGGGTGACAGTGAAGTGGAAAATCTAGTCAGGTGGAAGAAGGCAGCATACATGAGGTTTAAGAAGCAAGGATCAGATGGATCTATTGAGGAATATAGGATAGCAAGAAAGGAGCTTAAGAAGGAGCTGAGAAGAGCAAGAAGGGGGCATGAGAAGGCCTTGGCAAGTAGGGTAAAGGCAAACCCCAAGGCATTCTTCAATTATGTGAAGAACAAAAGGATGACAGGAGTGAAGGTAGGACTGATTAGAGATAAAAGTGGGAAGATGTGCCTGGAGGCTGTGGAAGTGAGCGAGGTCCTCAATGAATACTTCTCTTCGGTATTCACCACTGAGAGGGAACTTGATGACGATGAGGACAATATGAGTGAGGTTGATGTTCTGGAGCATGTTGATATTAAGGGAGAGGAGGTGTTGGAGTTCTTAAAATACATTAGGACGGATAAGTCTCCAGGGCTTGATGGAATATTCCCCAGGCTGCTCAACGAGGCAAGGGAAGAGATTGCTGACTCCCTGGCTAGGATCTTTATGTCCTCGTTGTCCACGGGAATGGTACCAGAGGATTGGAGGGAGGCGAATGTTGTCCCCTTTTTCAAAAAAGGTAGTAGGGATAGTCCAGGTAATTATAGACCAGTGAGCCTTGCATCTGGTGTGGGAAAGCTGTTGGAAAAGATTCTTAGAGATAGGATCTATGGGCATTTAGAGAATCATGGTCTGATCAGGGACAGTCAGCATGGCTTTGTGAAGGGCAGATCATGTCTAACAAGTCTGATAGAGTTCTTTGAGGAGGTGACCAGGCATATCGATGAGGGTAGTGCAGTGGATGTGATCTACATGGATTTTAGTAAGGCATTTGACAAGGTTCCACACGGTAGGCTTATTCAGAAAGTCAGAAGGCATGGGATCCAGGGAAGTTTGGTCAGGTGGATTCAGAATTGGCTTGCCTGCAGAAGGCAGAGGGTCGTGGTGGAGGGAGTACATTCAGATTGGAGGGTTGTAACTAGTGGTGTCCCTCAAGGATCTGTTCTGGGACCTCTACTTTTCGTGATTTTTATTAACGACCTGGATGTGGGGGTAGAAGGGTGGGTTGGCAAGTTTGCAGACGACACAAAGGTTGGTGGTGTTGTAGATAGTGTAGAGGATTGTTGAAGATTGCAGAGAGACATTGATAGGATGCAGAAGTGGGCTGAGAAGTGGCAGATGGAGTTCAACCCAGAGAAGTGTGAGGTGGTACACTTTGGAAGGACAAACTCCAAGGCAGAGTACAAAGTAAATGGCAGGATACTTGGGAGTGTGGAGGAGCAGAGGGATCTGGGGGTACATGTCCACAGATCCCTGAAAGTTGCCTCACAGGTAGATAGGGTAGTTAAGAAAGCTTATGGGGTGTTAGCTTTTATAAGTCGAGGGATAGAGTTTAAGAGATGCGATGTAATGATGCAGCTCTATAAAACTCTGGTTAGGCCACACTTGGAGTACTGTGTCCAGTTCTGGTCGCCTCAGTATAGGAAGGATGTGGAAGCATTGGAAAGGGTACAGAGGAGATTTACCAGGATGCTGCCTGGTTTAGAGAGTATGCATTATGATCAGAGATTAAGAGAGCTAGGGCTTTACTCTTTGGAGAGAAGGAGGATGAGAGGAGACATGATAGAGGTGTACAAGATATTAAGAGGAAAAGACAGAGTGGACAGCTAGCGCCTCTTCCCCGGGGCACCACAGCTCAGTACAAGAGGACATGGCTTTAAGATAAGGGGAGGTAAGTTCAAGGGGGATATTAGAGGAAGGTTTTTCACTCAGAGAGTGGTTGGTGTATGGAATGCACTGCCTGAGTCAGTGGTGGAGGCAGATACACTAGTGAAGTTTAAGAGACTACTAGACAGGTATATGGAGGAATTTAAGTTGGGGGGTTATATGGGAGGCAGGGTTTGATAGTCGGCACAACATTGTGGGCTGAAGGGCCTGTAATGTGCTGTACTATTCCATGTTCTATGTTCTAGAAAGGGCCATGAAAAGGCCTTGGTGAGCAGGAGTGAGAGTGGAAACATTTGCCAGCATCGCCTTCCAACTGTAATTTCCCTTACTCCACTGAAATACTTCTACATCAGACTTTACTTTCTCCCTGTCAAATTTCAAATTGAACTCAATCATCTTGTAATCACTGCCTTCAAAGGGTTATTTTACCTTAAGCTCCCAAATCACCCAGTTCATTACATAACAATCCAATATAGCTGATCCCCTAGTAGGCTCAATGACCATATAACCATATAACAATTACAGCACGGAAACAGGCCATCTCAGCCCTTCTATTCCGTGCTGAACGCTTACTCTCACCTAGTCCCACTGACCCGCCCTCAGCCCATAACCCTCCATTCCTTTCCTGTCCATATACCTATCCAATTTTACTTTAAATGACAATACCGAACCTGCCTCTACCACTTCTACTGGAAGCTCGTTCCACACAGCTACCACTCTCTGAGTAAAGAAATTCCGCCTTGTTTTACCCTTAAACTTTTGCTGCCTAACTCTCAACTCATGTCCTCTTGTTTGAATCTCCCCTACTCTCAATGGAAAAAGCCTGTCCATGTCAACTCTATCTATCCCCCTCATAATTTTAAATACCTCTATTAAGTCCCCCCCTCAACCTTCTATGCTCCAAAGAATAAAGACCTAACTTGTTCAATCTTTCCCTGTAATTTAGGTGCTGAAACCCAGGTAGCATTCTAGTAAATCTTCTCTGTACTCTCTCTTTTTTGTTGATATCTTTCCTATAATTCGGTGACCAGAACTGTACACAATACTCCAAATTCAAACTTCTCTAAAAAGCCATCTTGTAGGTGTTCAACAAACTCGCTCTCTTGGGATCCATTTCCAACTTAATTTTCCCAATTGACCTGTATTTTGAAATCTCCCATGAGTATCATAACATTGCCCTTTTGACATACCTTTTCTATTTCCTCTTGTAATCTGTGGTCCACATCTCAGCTACTGTTGGGAGGCCTGTATATAACTGCTATCAACGTCCTTTTACCCTTGCAGTTTCTTAACTCAACTCACAAGGATTCAACATCTTCCAATCCTATGTCCCGTCTTTCTACTGATTTGATGTCTTTCTCTACCAGCAGAGACACACCACCCCCTCTGCCTACCTTCCTATCCCTCTGATACAATGTGTAACCATGGACATTCAGCTCCCAAATACAACTGTCCTTCAGCCACGATTCAGTGATGGCTACAACATCATACCTGGCAATCTGTAAAAGTGCAACAAGATCAACCACCTTATTTCTTATACTCCAAGCATTGAGATATAACACTTTGATACTGTATTTGCTACCCTTTTTGATTTTAAAATATTGAGAGGCATTGATTGTGTGGACAGCCAGAAGGTCTTTTCTTCAGGGCTTAAATGGCTAGCATGAGGAGGCATAGTTTTAAGGTGCTTGGAAATAGGTAGTGTGGGGATGTCAGAGGCAAGTTTTTCCACACAGAGACTGGTGAGCGTATGGATTGCACTGCCAATGATGCCGGTTGAGCCGGATACAAAAGGGTCTTTTAAGAGACTTAGATATGCGGAGCTTAAAAAAAATAAAGGGCTATGCGGAATTGAAATTCTGGGCTGCTCCTAGAGTAGGTTACATGGTTGGCACTACATTGTGGGCCGAAGGGCCTGTAATGTGCTGTAGATTCTCTATGTTCTATGTGGCACTGCACCGTTTAGACCAGGGAACCATCTACTGAGCAGGGAGGAGGGGTGGTGGGGTGACTGGAGCCAGGGGAGTGGTAGTACCCTCAGCCTTTCCCACTACAAACAGTCCTACGTAGCGCGGTGCATATTTACGTCTCTTAACTTTCAGAGGAAGTCAACCAGACCTTCTTTCTTGGCTTGAATTGCCTTGATGGAGCCAACCAGCCTGCTGGACATGTTGTTTCTAGGATTGCAGCAGAGAAGCCCTGGCTCGTCTCCAGGTGCGCTTACAGCACTGGATCAGCTGTTCAGAAGCATAAACTCCTACATCAATCTCCTGATCAGGGAAAGGTGGGGGCTGAAATACCTTCGACATTCAAAGGGAGACATACCCGTGGAGGATGACGAGGTTATTGTGGGCGATCTCTGCCCAGTCCAATTGGGAGCTCCAGGACATGGGGTTGGAAGAATCAAGGCAGCGCAGGGTTGTCTCCAACTCCTGGTTCACTCTCAGTCTGGCCATTGGATTGGGGTGGAAGCCGGATGAGAGGCTGGCCAAGGTTCCTACAAGAGAGCAGAAAGCCTTCCAAAAGCCGGAAGTGAACTGTGGTCTTGAGGAAAACCATGGAGCCTGAACACATGTTGAACCATGAGTGTGACATTCTGAGGAACTGATAGGAGCTTGGGCAGGGCAATGAAGTGGGCAGCCTTGGAAAATTGATCCACAACGATCAAAGTAGTGGTGTTTCCATTAGATGGGGCAGCCCAGTGATGAAATCTACTGAGAGGTGGGACCAGGACGCTGGCGTGATGGCTTGTTCGGATCACAGGTGCGACGGGCAGATACAAAGTCATGGACGTCCTGGGACAGATGGCCACCAAAACTCCCGGGTCTGTTGATAGCCTGGATGTCCAGCCAGGCAGGAGGAGTGACTTCATTCCAACACTTTGGAATGCAGCGCAGCAGGGACAAACAGCCGGTTGGGAGGTCCCCCATCTGGGCCTGGATCTGACTGTTGGGCGGCCCTCACCTCTGCCTCTATTCCCCAGATCACCAGAGCGGCGATACATGAGCGAGAAAGAATAGACTCTGGATCTGCATTGTCCTCAGATCCATCGAGAGAGCGTCAGATTTTATATTCTTGCTGCCGCGACGATGGGTGAGGACAACATTGAACCGTGTGAAGAAGAGATCCTACTGTCTTGATGGGAGTTGAGTCTCTTTGCACCCAGAACGTAGGAGAGGTTCTTGTGAGTTCTATCCAAGAGTGGATGCTCTGCCCCCTCCAGCCAGTGTCACCATTCCTCCAGAGCATCCTTGACGGCCAGAAGCTCCCGGTTCCCAACATCGTTATTCCTCTCGGCCGGAGTCAAGCGATGGGAAAGAAAAGCACAAGGGTGCATCTGGCTATCCACAAACGAGTGCTGAGAGCGGACAGCTCCAATGCTGACATCGGATGCATCCACCCGAGCGCTGAGAGCGGACAGCTCCAATGCTGACATCGGATGCATCCACCCGAGCGCTGAGAGCGGACAGCTCCAATGCTGACATCGGATGCATCCACCCGAGCGCTGAGAGCGGACAGCTCCAATGCCGACATCGGATGCATCCACCTCGACGATGTATGTCTGAGACGGGTCTGGGTGTTGCAGCAGCGGGGCAGTGGTGAAGCGTCGCTTTAGCTCGGAAGATGCTCGGTCGGCACCGTCCGTCCAATGGAATCCTGCCGAGGTCTTCTTGGTGAGCGCATTTATAGGAGCCGCGATAGAGCCGAAAATCCGGATGAAGTGGCAATAAAAGTTTGCAAGCCCCATGAAGCGCCGTACCTGTTTGATTATGGATGGTTTGGGCCACTCTGCAACTGCCTGAACTTTACTAGGGTCCATTTGAACACTGGAAGAGGTAAGTATATCGCCCAAAAATAACACCTAGTCTTAATGGAACTCACATTTTCCAGGCTTGGCGTACAGGCGATTTTCGAAAAGCCGTCTGAGTACTCTCCAGACATGCAGGATGTGCTCCTGATGAGAGTGAGAATAATTAAAGATGTTATCTAAATACACAAACACAAACTGGTTCACCATGTCCCTGAGCACATCGTTAACCAAGGCCTGGAATACAACGGGGGCATTGACCAGACCAAAAGGCATCACCAGGTATTCATAGTGGCCATTAGAGGTGTTGAAAGCTGTTTCCCCCTCATCCCCTTCTCTTATGCAAATCAGACTGTAAGTATTGCGCAGATCAATTTTGGAAAATATCGTTGCTCCCTGGAGGTGTTCAAACGCAGACACCAGCAAGGGAAGAGGGTAGTGGTTCTTCACAGTGATGTTGTTCAGGGGCCGATAATCGATGCAGGGATGAAGCTTGCCATCTTTCTTGCTCACAGAAAAGAAGTCCGCTCCTGCTGGAGAGGTTGATGGACGGATAAACCCCATGCTCAATGCCTCCTTGATGCATTCCTCCATGGTCACCGTTTCAGGACGAGAGAGGGAAAAGAGTCAGCCCGGGGAGGACCAGTGCCAGATAGGATGTCTATAGCACAGTCGTATGACTGGTGTGGGGACAGGGTGGTGGCTTTTCTTTTACTGAAAACCTCAAGGAGATCGGCATATTCAGCCAGAATCCCAGACAGGTTCAGATCCTTTGCTGACACAGGAGGGGATTCATGGGATGGAGCTTGAGCTGGTCCCCACTCTTGGAGTACCTTCAGAGACCAATCGATCTGTGAGTTATGTCAGGATAACCAGGGGAGACCAAGCACCAGTGGCAGTTTAGGTGAGTTAACCAGGTAGGAAGATATTTCTTCATGATGGTTGTCTTCGAGCACCAGTTGGAGGGGTTGGGTGGAAAGGTGGATCTGGCCGGTTCCCAGAGGTTGACCGTCCAGTGCCTTGATGTTGATTTTTTCTTTTAATTCCCGAGTCAGAACTCCCCAACTTTGAGTAAGAGAGATGTTCATAAGATTCCTGGCTGCACCAGAGTCAATAAACGCTTGAAGTTCATGGGTCTGGGGGGCGTCACGTGATGACGTAGGGTCAAGACATTGGGAATCCAGCTCCCTCGTAAAAAGTAATGAAATAGGGTTTAAATGAAGAAGAGTTAACAAATATCTACTAGAAACTATTTATAAGTAACTCAGGATTATCTTTTGATATGGCTCCTAAACTGAAACAGAAGAAAGCTACTACTTCGAAGACTGCGCAAATCGGCGGGGAAAAAGGCCTAACCGTCTCGGCGAAGCCTCGGACTCAAGTTGGATCTCCTCCCGGCGGAGTGCATGGCACTTCTGATGATATGGGACAGGAAGTTGCAGCAATGTCGGCGGTCTCTAAGAAGAAACGGCAAGAACAACGCATGCGCGAAAGTATGCATGAACAGATATTAACAAAACTACAAATCCCAACTACGGCTGGAAGTGAAACTGGAAGTGAATCAGAAGTGGAATCAGACTCTTTGGGAAATTCAGAGGAAGAAGAAGAGGAAAAGAAGGAAGAGATTAAAGGAGACATAAAAGATATCCTGATATATATTATGAATGAATTAAAAGCTATAAGAAGGATGCAGAATAAACTCGATAATGTGGTGGAAAAACAAAAGAAGATGGATAATAAAGTTAAAGAGATGGAAGTAAAAATGGAAGAAAACACTGAAAGAATAGATAAGATAGAAGACAATAATCTTGCCTGGACAATAGAAAGAAAACAGATGTTGGAAAAAATAGATGCGCTTGAAAACTCTAGTAGACGAAATAATATCAAAATTGTTGGTCTTATGGAAGGTACAGAGGGAGAAAATCCAATAAAATTCTTTCAAGAATGGATTCCGAAAATGTTGGAAATGAAAGAAGGAAGCCAAGTAATTGAAATTGAAAGAGCACACCGAGCTTTAAGACCAAGACCTTAACAAGATCAAAATCCAAGATCAATTTTGATAAAATGTTTAAGGTACCAAGATAAAGAAATGATCTTGAAGGCAGCTATTCAAGGCGCTAAAAAGAGAAAAGGGCCATTGATAGTAGGAGAGAAAAGAGTTTTTTTTATCCAGACATAAGTTACGATCTTCTGAAGAGGCGGAAGGAATTTAATCCAATG
This sequence comes from Hemitrygon akajei, assembly GCF_048418815.1. Classification (NCBI taxonomy): domain Eukaryota; kingdom Metazoa; phylum Chordata; class Chondrichthyes; order Myliobatiformes; family Dasyatidae; genus Hemitrygon; species Hemitrygon akajei. Next base: position 1,150,930 of record NC_133127.1, on the reverse strand, counting down.
AAAAAATCTTTATGGGAAAAGGGCTACAAATTTTTATTGAGCTATCCAGCAAAATTGATAATTTTCCTGGATAACGAAGAAAGAAGATTTTTCGTTGACAACCAGAAAGCGGAGAAATTTGTACAAGAATTACTTGATGTCCATGAAGAAGTAAAGAATTATAGAAATGAAATGGACTAATGATGAAGACTGAAACAAGGTTGGACTTGACGGACATTTATAAAAAAAAATAGTTGAGGAGTATTAATTGGGCGTAGAGACATTAATTATTTTCTTTTTTTTCTTCACTAATATATTTTCTTTTTTTTTGTAGGGGAGCTGGAAGAGCTCCTGATCGATGGCTGTGAGTTTCACGTGTACAATCATGGCGATTGCCATGACCCGTAAAATGGAGGGGGTAATGTTGTGTTCTTTTTATTCGCAACATTAGTGGGGGGGGGTACTTTGTTTTTTTTTCTTATATATTAGTTATCTTTCTTCTATTTTTCTTTTTTGCCTGGATGGTTGGGGAGAAACTCATAGCAACATGGAGAATTTTAAAGAGTTCCCAAGGTATTATGAATGATTAATTTACTTAATTTTTAAAGTTTTAATGTTAATGGAATTAATGGACCTGTGAAAAGAAAAAGAGTTTTAACATATATTAAGAAAATGAAAGGAGATATAGCTTTTTTACAAGAAACACATTTAACAGAAACAGAACATAAGAAATTAAAGAGGAATTGTGTTGGAAATGTCATTGCAGCTTCATTTAATTCAAAATCGAGAGGAGTTGCAATTTTGGTTAATAAATCTTTACCAATTAAAATACAAAATGTAATAATTGATTCTGGGGGGAGATATGTGATTATACATTGTCAAATTTTTTCAGAATTATGGACTTCTATGAACATTTATGCACCAAATGAAAATGATGCAAAATTCATACAAGAAGTTTTTTTGAACTTGGCTGATGCACATGATAAAATATTAATAGGTGGAGATTTTAATTTTTGTTTAGATCCAGTTTTGGATAGGTCAACTAAAATTGCTACAAAATCAAAGGTAATAAAACTAACTTTATCATTAATGAAAGATTTAAATCTAATTGATATATGGAGGAAAATTAATCCAAGAGAAAGAGATTATTCATTTTATTCAATAGACATAAAACTTACTCAAGGATTGATTTTTTTATTATCAAAAAATATTCAAGGTAGAGTGAAAAGTGTGGAATATAAAGCAAGAATACTGTCAGATCATTCCCCCTTGATAATGACAATGATAATGATGGATAAGGAGGAATCGATTTATAGATGGAGATTTAATTCAATTTTATTAAAACATCAAGATTTTTGTGATTTTATGAAAAAACATTCAATTTTTTTTGGATACAAATTTACATTCAGTTGAGGATAAAATTGTATTATGGGAAACGATGAAAGCATATTTAAGGGGTCAGATTATAAGCTATACATCTAAAATTAAGAAGGAATACATGGCAGAAATAGATCAATTGGAAAAAGATACCATAAAGTTAGAAAAAGAATCTCAAAGATATATGACAGAAGAAAAACAAAGACAACTTGTTAATAAAAAATTACAATACAATACACTCCAGACATATCATACAGAAAAAGTAATTATGAGAACTAAACAGAAATATTATGAATTAGGTGAAAGATCACATAAAATTCTTGCTTGGCAGTTGAAAACAGAACAGGCTTCTAAAACAATAAATGCAATTAGAACAAGTGTAAATAAGGTTACTTATAAACCTTTAGAAATTAATGAAACTTTAAAAAAAATTTATACTGAACTATATCAATAAGAATCACAAAATAAGATTGCTGAGATAGATAAATTTTTATCACAAATAACCCTTCCAAAATTAAATTTGGAAGAACAGAAAGGATTAGATATGCCCTTTACATTAAAAGAGGTTGAAGAAGCTTTAGGATCACTTCAGAGTAATAAATCCCCAGGAGAAGATGGTTTTCCTCCTGAATTTTATAAAAAATTTAAAGATTTATTAATTCCTCCTTTTATAGAATTAATATACCAAGTGGAAAGAATGCATAAACTCCCACAATCTTTTTAACAGCGATCATAACTGTATTGCCAAAAAAAGATAAAGATCCTTTAAAACCAACATCATATAGGCCTATTTCTTTGTTGAATACAGATTATAAAATAATAGCAAAAATTTTATCTAATAGAATATCTAAATATTTACCAAAATTAATACATATGGATAAAACAGGTTTTATTAAAAACAGACAATCAATGGATAATATAACCCGGTTACTTAGTATAATTCATTTGGCACAAAAAAGAGAGGAAATGAGTGTGGCAGTTGCTTTGGATGCAGAAAAAGCATTTGATAGATTGGAATGGGATTTTTTATTTAAGGTATTGGAAAAATATGAGTTAGGAAAATCTTTTATACAATGGATTAAAACCTTAAATACTAATCCTCAAGCTAAAATAGTTACAAATGGTCAGATTTCAACACCATTTTGCTTAACGAGGTCAACTAGACAAGGCTGCCCATTATCACCTGCTTTATTTGTATTGACAATAGAACCATTAGCTGAATTAATTAGAACAGATTCAGACATCGGGGGCTTTAGAGTTAATCAAGAAGAATATAAGATTAATTTATTTGCTGATGATGTTTTGATTTATTTAACAAACCCATTGCAATCTTTGCAAAAATTATCTTTTAGATTGGAAGAATATGGGAAAGTATCAGGGTATAAAGTAAATTGGGATAAAAGTGAAATTTTACCCCTTACCAAAGGAAATTATAATCAATGTCGATTAGTAACTCAATTTTGATGGTCAATAAATGGGATAAAATATTTAGGTATTAGAGTTGATAATGATGTAAAAAATTTATATAAACAAAATTATTTGCCATTATTAAAAAAAATAAAAGAGGATCTTGATAAATGGATGATGTTACCAATAACATTAATAGGTAGAGTTAATGCTGTAAAAATGAATATATTTCCTAGATTGCAATATTTATTTCAAACTTTACCAATACAATTACCTCAGAAGTTTTTTCAAGAACTGAATAAATATGTAAGGAAATTTCTTTGGAAAGGAAAGATGTCAAGAATATCATTGGAAAAATTGACATGTAAATTTGATTTAGGAGGGTTACAACTTCCAAATTTTAAGAATTATTATAAAGCAAATCAACTTAGATTTATTGCATCTTTTTTTGATGAAGAAAAACCGGCATGGATTAGAATAGAATTAGATAAGATAGGAGAAAACATACCGGAAGATTTTATATATAAATGGGAATCCAAATGGATACGGGAAAAAAAAGTATCTCCTATATTAAGACACTTGATTGATTTATGGAATAAGGTAAATATGGATGATGAGATAAAGAAATCTTTATTAGCAAAAAGAACTTTAATTCAAAATAGGCTTATTCCTTTTACAATGGATAATACACTTTTACATAATTGGTTTCAAAAGGGGATTAAATATATAGGTGATTGTTTTGCAGGAGGTATATTGATGTCGTTTGATCAATTAAAAAATAAATATAAAATATCAAATAACACTCTTTTCTGTTATTTTCAATTAAAGGCTTATTTACGAGAAAAGCTGGGTCAAACAATGTTGATGCCAAAATCTAGTGAAATAGAAATATTAATTCAAAAAGGAAAAATTTAAAAAATTACATCTTGCATGTACAATTTGATTCAAAAGCAGACAGTTAAATCAGGAATTCATAAATCAAGACAAAAATGGGAATCTGATTTGAATATTAAAATTGATGGAAAAAGCTGGTCAAGATTATGTTCTGATAGTATGATAAATACAATAAATGTTCGACTTAGATTAGTACAATATAATTTTTTACATCAATTATATATAACACCACAGAAAATAAATAAATTAAATTCAAATATGTCTGACCAATGTTTTCGATGTAATCAAGAAATTTGTACTTTTTTACATTCTACTTGGTCTTGTTTTAAAATTCAATCATTTTGGATAAATCTAAGACTTTTATTGGAACAAATGACTGGATTACAACTCCCACATAGTCCAATATTATTTTTATTAGGAGACATTGAAGGGACAATACCGAAACTTAAATTGAATAAGTATCAGAAAAAATTTATAAAAATTGCATTGGCAGTAGCCAAAAAAGTTATCGCAGTTACTTGGAAATCTGATTTATATTTAACTATGGATCGTTGGAACAATGAAATACATAGTTGTATTCCACTTGAAAAAATTACATACAATCTAAGAAATGAATATGATATATTTTTGAAAATTTGGCTCCCATACCTACAAAAGATAGGATTAAATACATAGATCCTTTGAAGATAAAATTATAAAGTAATTGGGGAAAGTAAAAATAAATATTAAAATTATTTTGAACTCCATGGAGCATGTGGGGATCCTCCGATATCCAGGCAATCTTTCTCTCTTTTTTTTTCTTTCTTTAGATAAGGGTTAAGGGGGGGAGGGTTAATATTATTTTTCTCACTATTTTATCATCACATTTATTCTTTGTAATTTTCTAAAATTTAATAAATAAATAAATATTAGTTAAGTTCATGGGTCTGAGTCCTCCATGACAAGGAAGCTGCAAGCATTACAGAATTAGGGGAGCTGACTGAAGAGAGAACCGACCCGTCAGGATTCCCCTCCCTGCTGACGGGTATTCTCTTTCACTGGATGCTTGGAATATGCCGCCCGGAAGTGTCATGGATCACCACAATAGAGGCAGGAACCTATTCTCCAGAGCCGCTCTCATTCCTCCTGAGACAGGCGCATGTGCCCTACTTGCATAGGCTCCTCCATGGACTGGGTGCTGAGTGGTGAGGGAGGAAGAGAGGGTTGAGAAAGACGGTGATCAGGAAGCTTGAAACACTCTTTCCCTGTGCCACTCAGTCACCCGGTTGTCAACTCGAACAGCCAGATTAATCCTTCTTGACAGGAACAGCAATATCATGCCAGACCCCTGTGTTCAGTCCACACTGGAAGGCAGTGATGAGGGACCTCTTATTCCAACCCAGCTCTGCTGCAAGCGTGCAGAATTTCACTCCATAGACTCTCACTGTTCCTCTGCCTTGGTGCAGGTCCAAAAGTCAGTAGGCAGCCTCCTGACCCCTTACTGGAAGGTCAAAAACCCTCCTTAACTCCACCACGAAATGTTGGAACGACTGGGCTGCGGGGTCTCCTTGCTCCCGTGAACAGGCTGAGTGGAGGCCCGTCAAGAAGACTGGCCATGTACGTCAGTTTTCACGTATCATCATCAAATCGACCAGTCTGGGCTTGGATGTCAGCTCACATTGGGTAATAAAATTTCTGCAGCCATCAGGATCACCAGAATATCTGCCTGGTGGTTGAATACTCGGTTCCTGTACAGACCCAGGAGTCTGTGGGGATCCAAAGGCAGGAGTTAGTTCTGGTTGAGGCGTGGGAGTGGGCGCATTAGTAGCAGAGATCGTTGGGGCAGTAGAAAAGGAGGACCTGTGAGGTGCTGTGAGTGGGACTGAGGCAGCCCGAGGCTGCTGAAATGCATTGGCGAGAACGTTAATGGCGGTCAGCTGATGCTGCCTGTCCACAGTGAGCTCGTGGACAGCGGCCGTGAGAACGGAAATCGCAAACACCCGAGTCCGATTGTTTGCAGTGAGCTATTCAACCGTTGCGGCTAGGGATGATACCAGTTCCTCCAAATGAGACTGGGCTTGTCAACATGAGAGTCTCTGCCTCATTGCCCCCGTAACGTCACAGAACAGATTCCATTGCCTGTAGTTTGTCCCCTACCTGACCAATGAATGTCAGGGCCAAGGTCAGCCGCTCTCTCTCTGCTGGGTCGTTCTTTGCGTGGTCAACACTTGTTCTCACCAGGTTCGGATATGGCCCAAATGTGGAGCGAGAGATACTGATGCGGGTCTATAGTTCACAGACTTTAATGCGAGCTGAGTTAGAGGGAAAAGAAAACAATAAACTCTGGCTGAACATGACCGATAAAACTCTCAAATAGAAAATGAAGCCACCGCTGCAGCTGAAAGGAAAAACTAGATATAAAATAAACATTGCTAGTCTTCAGAGTCAGTTGACTCGACAGTCCAATTTTCTCAAGAAGGCCGAATGCAAACAGGCAGCCAAATGTTGCTGTGCTTTGCTCAAGTCTTGACAAGTGCATAAATAAAAAGAATGGAGATAAATACCATCAGAATGAAATAATAATTAGCTGACATGTGCATATTCACAAGTGCAATTGCCGTATCTGCTGTGCTACCAAATCCATGGTTGTGACAAGTAGGCTCAATGATAAACTGCTCTAAAAAGCCATCTCTCAGGTATTCAAGGAACTAGCTCTCTTAAGATCCATTTCCAACCCAATTTTCCCAATTGGCATGCATGTTAAAATCTTCCGTGACTATCGTAACATTACCCTTTCAACAATACACCTTTTCTGTTTCCTGTTGTAATCTGTGGTCCACATCCCAGCTACTGTTGGGAGGCCTGTAAATAACTGCCATCAGGGTCCTTTTACCCTTGCAGTTTCTTAACTCAATCCACAAGGATTCAACATCTTCCGATCCTATGTCACATCTTTCGACTGATTTGATGCCATTCTTTACCAGCAGAGCCACACCACTGCCTCTGCCTACCTTGCTATCTGTCCGATACAACGTGTAACCTTGGACATTCAGCTTCCAACTACAACCGTCCTTCAGCCACGGTTCAGTGATTGCCACAACATCATACCTGACAATCTGTAAAAGTGCAACACGATCATCCACCTTATTTCTCCTACTCCGTGCATTGAGATATAACACCTTGATACTGTATTTGCTGCCCTTTTTGGTTCTGCACCCATAATGCACTGATACTCACCCTGCTGTCCGCAGTTATGTCTTATCATCCGCTTGCCCTTCCTGACAGTCTGACTGCACGCTATCTTTGGTTTTTTACCATCCGTCCTATAACCATATAACATATAACCATATAACAATTACAGCACGGAAACAGGCCATCTCTGCCCTTCTAGTCTGTGCAGACTCTTATACTCACCTAGTCCCACTGGCCTGCACTCAGCCCATAACCCTCCATTCCTTTCCTCTCTATATACATATCCAATTTTACTTTAAATGACAATACCGAACCTGCTTCCACCACTTCTACTGGAATCTCATTCCACACAGCTACTACTCTCTGAGTAAAGAAATTCCCCCTCGTGTCACCCTTAAACTTTTGCCCCCTAACTCTCAAATCATGTCCTCTTGTTTGACTCTCCCCTACTCTCAATGGAAAAAGCCTATCCACGTCAACTCAATCTATCCCCCTCATAATTTTAAATACCTCTATCAAGTCCCCCCTCAACCTTCTACGCTCCAAAGAATAAAGACCTAACTTGTTCAACCTTTCCCTGTAACTTAGGTGCTGAAACCCAGGTAACATTCTAGTAAACCTTCTCTGTACTCTCTCTACTTTGTTGATATCTTTCCTGTAATTCGGTGACCAGAACTGTACACAATACTCCAAATTCGGCCTTGCCAATGCCTTGTACAATTTTAACATTACATCCCAACTCCTATACTGAATGCTCTGATTTATAAGTGCCAGCATACCAAAAGCTTTCTTCACCACCCTATCCACATGAGATTCCACCTTCAGGGAACTATGCACCATTATTCCTAGATCACTCTGTTCTACTGCATTCCTCAATGCCCTACCATTTACCATGTATGTCCTATTTGGATTATTCCTACCAAAATGTAGCACCTCACACATATCAGCATTAAACTCCATCTGCCATCTTTCAGCCCACTCTGCTAACTGGCCTAAATCTCTCTGCAAGCTTTGAAAATCTACTTCATTATCCACAACGCCAATTTAGTATGATCTGCATACTTACTAATCCAATTTACCGCCCCAATATTTATGTAACGGATTCAGCAACAATAAATATATAAGTGAGGCAGGGTTTTTATAACAAATAAAACGTTTATTAAACACTGAAAAACAAACCCCCAAAAGTAAACAAACCACTAGTGTAACCGGAAATCAGCTGCTGTGCAGCAGCTTAAACAGTTCTTAAAGGAATAAAGCGAAAACAGTTCTTCAAAGTAGTACTGCAAAAGTTCAAAGTGCTTACAGTCCATTAAAGGAGAGACATTTTAGATGATTTAAATTCTCTTTCACATCGTGTTGTTGCGGTTCCCAGTCGAACTATACTTTTCCCGGAGAATTTACGAAGATGAAAATGAAACGGCTTAAAGGCACTGACCTTTCCTTTACAAAACTGTTCCCAATCCTTTCTGCTATACACAGGGGTTACCACGGGGACAGCCAACGAATTCCTTCTGAATGAGGAGCAAACAAGGTCGAACCTGTTTCATCGTCGAAATCGACTTTCCTCGATCTTTTAGCTCCCGAACTCCGATCTTCACTCTCCACTGATTTTTAACTGGCAGTATTATAAAGAAACTGCCGGCAATGACCTTCTAAACTTTAGGCATTAAATAAAACTCCATCTTTCAACCAAACTGCGTCATAATATTGAACCACGCAATGGCATGGAGTCAAACTGGCAAATCCAGCCACGAACTGCCTCTCCTCACAGGGAGGGGTCCTCCTTTTATACCCTGTAAAAAAAACCTGTCACATGACCTCTACTGGCAGGAAAATGATGTCACTCCACCATCACAGGACCATTACCTTAAGTCGAGTATAACTTCAACACCACTGTCATGTGACAAGTACAAGATACCCATGGGTACGTAACACGTCCCTCCAAAAAAAAAAAATTTGGTCTGTCAAGAACAAAATTTTAACAATTATTTACAAGGAAAAAGAACCAAATATATAAATTTTATAACATACACAGTATACATAGTATTATCATATAGCATCTTACAACTTACAATACAGTAGGAGTGTTACAAATGTTAAAAAAAATCACTCCATAAAAAAATTACATTGTACATTCAACATCAAGATAGACAATCAGCAATCACATTATCTTTACCTTTAATATGAGTTATCACAATATTGTACTCTTGTAACATCAAATTCCAATTTAATAACCTTCTGTTTTTGTTTTTCATCTTACTCAGAAACACTAACGGATTATGATCAGTGTAAACAATAAGTGGTTTTTGAGTTGTACCAACATATACATCAAAATATTCTAAAGCTAAAACAAGAGATAACAATTCCTTCTCTATTGTCGAATAGTTTCTTTGATGCTTATTAAATTTCTTAGAAAAGTAACCTACTGGATGATCAACCTCATCACCCTCATTCCTTTGCATTAATACTGCTCCTGCAGCCTCATCACTAGCATCTACAGCTAATGGAAAAGGTTTTTCAAAGTCAGGTGCCTTAAGCACAGGTTGTTGACATATCATTGTTTTCAATTTTTCAAATGCTTCTTGACAAGGCACTGTCCACACAAACTTCTCATTCTTCTGCAAAAGGTTAGTTAATGGAAGGGCAACATTAGCAAAATTCTTACAAAATTTTCGATAATATCCTACCATTCCCAAGAATCTTCTGAGAGTTTTTTTCCCCGTTGGAGTAGGAATCTCTAAAATTGCCCGAACTTTTGCCTGAACAGGAGCTACCTTACCTTGACCCACAACATAACCAAGGTAAGTCACAGTGGCATGTCCAAATTCACTCTTAGCTAAATTAATAGTTAAGTTAACTTTTGAAAGCCTTTCAAACAATTTCTCCACCACAATAATGTGCGCTTCCCAAGTATCATCTCCTGTCACTAAATCATCAATATAAGCATCTGTATTTTTCAATCCCTGAATCACAGAGTTAATCATCCTCTGGAAAGTACCTGGGGCATTCTTCATCCCAAATGGAAGAACATTATATTCATATAGCCCAGATGGAGTTACAAATGCAGAAATCTCTCTACCTCCATCTGTTAGTGGAACACACCAATACCCTTTCAATAAATCAATCTTTGTAAGGAACTTTGCTTTTCCAACTTTATCTACACAATCATCTACTCTAGGAATTGGATATGCATCTGTTTTCGTTACGGCATTCACCTTCCTATAGTCCGTACAAAACCTAATACTACCATCTGGTTTTGGCACCATAACACAGGGTGAACTCCAATTCGAGTTAGAATGTCTAATAATATTATTCTCTAACATATATTTAATTTCTTTCTCAGCAAGTTCACATTTTTCTATGTTCATCCTGTATGGGTGTTGTTTAATAGATTTGGCATCTCCAACATCTACATCATGTGAAGCTATAGTAGTCCTTCTCGGAACATCTGGAAACAAATCCTTATATTTAAAAATTAATTTCTTCATCTGCTGTTTCTGCTCTGGCTGTAAATGTGCTAATTTCTCATCAATATTTTCCAGAATGGTTGAATTTGGTAACCTGACAGAAACAATGTTGGATTTAGAATGAAATTCAGACGAATCATCTATCATGTTCCTAGTTAGATCGAATTCATTATCATTAACCACAACAGTCACAGTATCAGATTGTTTCTCACAATATGGTTTTATCATATTTATATGGCAAAGTTGTGATGGCCTTCTACGATCTGGAGTTTTTATCTCGTAATCCACATCATTGATTTTAGACACAATTTCGTAAGGACCATGAAATCTAGCTGGTAAAGGATTCATTTGCACTGGGAAAAGAACCAGCACCTTATCTCCAGGCTTAAACATCCTCATCCTAGCTTCTTTATTGTACCATGTTTTCATTTTCTCCTGAGCCAATTTAAAATTTTCCTTGGTTAAGCTACAAGCTTATGTAACCTGTCCTTAAATTTCAAAACATAGTCCAACATATTAGTGTGTACTTCCTTACTAATCCACTGTTCTTTTAATAAAGCTAAAGGTCCTCTAACTCTATGCCCAAATACAAGTTCAAATGGACTGAAACCTAAAGAATCTTGTACTGATTACCTTACTGCAAATAAAAGCAAGTTTATACCCTCATCCCAATCACTTTCATTTTCCACACAATATGTCTTAATCATATTCTTGAGGGTAGAATAAAACCTCCAAGGCACCTTGCGATTCTGGATGGTATGCAGACAAAGTGATTTACTTAGCTCCCAATTTATAAACTATCTGTTGAAACAATCCAGACATAAAATTACTGCCTTGATCAGTTTGTATTTCCTTAGGTAATCCAAAATAAGTAAAGAATTTTATAAGAGCCTTTGTCACAGTTTTAGTGGTTATATTCCTAAGTGGTACTGCCTCTGGAAACCTAGACGAAGTACACATGATAGTCAACAAGCACTGATAACCAGTTTTTGTCTTTGGTAATGGACCGACACAATCTATAATAACTTTAGAAAATGGTTCACCAAATGCTGGAATAGGTTGTAATGGAGCCACTGGAGTAACTTGATTTGGTTTACCCACAATTTGACAAGTATGGCACGTTTTACAAAACATCGCCACATCTTTTCATAGACCAGGCCAGTAAAAATGTTTTAAAATCTTGTCCACTGTTTTCCTTACCCCTTGATGTCCACCTAAGGGCACACTATGAGCTAAAGTCAAAATCTCATTTCGATAAACTTTAGGGACAACTGCCTGGTAAACAATATTCCATTCATCACTTGCAGGAATTGTAGGTGATCTCCACTTCCTCATCAACATTCCTTTTTCCAAGTAATATCCTACTGGCACCTTCTCAATTTCACTATCTAGTAGAGCTTGTTCTCTTAATTTTATAATCTCAGGGTCTCTATTTTGCTCTGCTATCATCTCCTTCCGAGACAGAGATAAATCTTCATAGTCAGACTTACTCCAAGAATCTTGTTCAAACAATAAAGGTAAGAAAGTCTCTGACACATCCTCAAAACTCGAATCCTGAGTTGAACAGTCATGAGTAACAACCTCATTCTGCGCATCAATCTTTTTAGCCATAGCTCTAGTCACAACACAGGAAGAATCTGTGTTAGAATTCATCTGTGGTTCCTCTGACTCCATTGTCAAATGCACTTCAGGAAAAACTTGTCCACCTGCCAAGTCATTACCTAACAATAAAGAAATATCCTTCACAGGTACGCTAGGCTGTAATCCTACTTTAACAAATCCTGTAACTAACCCTGACTTTAAATTTATTTTATGCAAATGTACAGGCATAAAAGCACTCCCAACACCTCGTATATAATTTACCTCACCAGTATCAGACTCTTCATTAAACTTCAATACACTGTCTAACATCAGTGATTGAGAAGCTCCAGTATCCCTAAGGATTTTTATTGGCACTGGAGTAGATTCTTCTTTCAAGGATACAAACCCTTCAGTTATAAAATTATCATATCCCTTTTTAACTTGGTCAGATTCTAACAAAACCTCATTTGTGTTTATCGAACCCTGTAATTTTACAGGTGCTTCAGTATGTTGCATACAAGCATCTGGGACTGCTTCGTTCTCTTTCTTTTTCAATCTGAAACAGTTAGCTATTACATGGCCAGGTTTCTTACAATAGTTACAAATAGGACCAAACTGTCTTTCCTTCACAGGTTTTCCTTCCTCCTTACCTTTCTCATTAACTTCTGATTTAATTTCTGATTTACCTTGAGTCTCTGTGTTATTTTTCCTCTTAAAACTTCTGCCCTGAGGAGATTTATTCTTATGGATTAAAACATACTCATCAGCTAATCTAGCAGAGTCCTGCAATGTATCAGTATCCCTCTCATTTAAGTAGGTCCTTACTTCAACAGGGATGCTTCTTTTAAATTCTTCCATTAAAATCAGCTCTTTCAATGTATTATAGTCCCCATTTACATTTTTAGAGGAAACCCATCTCTCAAAACACACAGCTTTATCATAGGCAAATTCCACATGTTTTTTCCTGAGACTTCAAACTTCTGAATCTTTCTCTATATGCTTCTGGGACCAATTCGTATGCTTTCAAAATCTGCTGTTTCACAATATCATAATCAAGTGCTTGCGCAGCAGTTAAAGCTGTATAAACTTGTCGTGCTTTGCCTTTAATTGCACTTTGTAACAACACTGACCATTTATCTTTCGACCACTCTGAAATCTGAGCAATTGTTTCAAAATGTTGGAAATATCTTTCCACTTCTGTTTCACTAAATGGAGGGACCAATTTAATTTCTTGACTAGCAGCAAATGGTTTTCTAGAACCAGAAGACTGATTCTCAGACCTTAATTCCACCATCGCCTATTCAAATTCCCTCTGTTTACTTTCAGCTTCTAATCTACAATGCTCCAACTTCACTTGTTCAATTTGCAACTGCACCTCCAGATTACTTATTGGAAATGACTCTAAAATCGATTCATCAAAATCACCTGAATCTACATAGTGTGACGCAATTTTTCTCTGTATTAGAGCCTTCGATGTAGACTTCAAAATACCTTTAAGTTGCAATCTACTAGCTATCTCAGACACCTCTGTTTTTTTCGCCTTCACTAACAACTCCGCATCTGGCGAAGCCAGAAACTCATCAATATTCATTGTTGCCGAATACCACTCACAAGCCAATCAAACAAAAGAGTCGAGTATTCCCCTTTTCCAAAACACCGATTCAACATTTAACAAGCATCTAAACTCAAAAATGGTTTATCCCAGATGAGCCCCCATATTTATGTAACGGATTCAGCAACAATAAATATATAAGTGAGGCAGGGTTTTTATAACAAATAAAACATTTATTAAACACTGAAAAACAAACCCCCAAAAGTAAACAAGCCACTAACGTAACCGGAAATCAGCTGCTGTGCGGCAGCTTAAACAGTTCTTAAAGGAATAAAGCGAAAACAGTTCTTCAAAGTAGTACTGCAAAAGTTCAAAATGCTTACAGTCCATTTAAGGAGAGACTTTTTTTAGATGATTTAAATTCTCCTTCACGTCGTGTTTTTGCAGTTCCCAGTCGAACTATACTTTTCCCAGAGAATTTACAAAGATGAAAATGAAATGGCTTAAAGGCACTGACCTTTCCTTGGCAAAACTGTACCCAATCCTTTCTGCTATTATTGCAGGGGTTAACACAGGCACAGCCAATGAATTCCTTCTGAATGAGGATCAAACAAGGTCGAACCTGTTTCACCGTCGAAATCGACTTTCCTCGATCTGTTAGCTCCCGAACTCCGATCTTCACTCTCCACTGACTTTTAACTACTGGAAGTATTGTAAAGAAACTGCCGGCAATGACCTTTTAAACTTTAGGCATTAAATAAAACTCCACCTTTCAACCAAACTGTGTCATAATATTGGACCACGTAGTAGCATGGAGACAAAATGGCAAATCCAGCCACGAACTGCCCCTCCTCACAGGGGCCACGAACTGCCCCTCCTCCTTTTATACCCTGTAAAAAAAAACTGTCACATGACCTCTACTGGCAGGAAAATTACATCACTCCACCATCACAAGACCATTACCTTAAGTCCAGTATAACTTCAACACCACTGTCTTGTGACAAGTACAAGATACCCAAGGGTATGTAACACTACCAAAATGTAGCACCTCACACTTATCAGCATTAAACTCCATCTGCCATCGTTCAGCCCATTCTTCTAACCAGCCTAAATCTTTCTGCAAGCTTTGAAAACCTACTTCATTATCCTGAGTCCTATCCTGAGTTCCTTCACTCCGGTTCTCAACCCCATGCCAACTTAGCTTAAACCCTCCCCAATAGCACTAACAAACCTTCCCACATGAACGTAGGTCATCTTTGGGTTCAGGTGCAACCTGTCACTTTTGAACAGGTCATGTCTCTCCCAAAAGAATCAGAATCAGGTTTGACAGCCAGACAGACGGACAGACATACTTTATTGATCCCGAGGGAAACTGGGTTTTGTTACATTTGCACTAACAAAGAATAGTGTAGAAACATAGCAATATAAAACCATAAATAATTAAATAATGATAATTAAATTATGCCAAGTGGAAATTAGTCCAGGACCAGCCTATTGGCTTATGGTGTCTGACACTCCGAGGGAGGAGTTGTAAAGTTTGATGGCCACAGGTAAGAATGTCTTCCTATGATGCTCAGTGTTACATCTCGGTGGAATAAGTCTCTGGCTGAATGTACTCCTGTGCCTAACCAGTACATTATGGAGTGGATGGGAGTCATTGTCCAAGATGGCATGCAACTTGGACAGCATCCTCTTTTCAGACACCACTGTCACAGAGTCCAGTTCCACCCCCACAACATCACTAGCCTTACGAATGAGTTTGTTGATTCTGTTGGTGTCTGCTACCCTCAGCCTGCTGCCCCAGCACACAACAGCAAACATGATAGCACTGGCCACCACAGACTCGTAGAACATCCTCAGCATCGTCCGGCAGATGTTAAAGGACCTCAGTCTCCACAGGAAATAGAGACGGCTCTGACCCTTCTTGTAGACAGCCTCAGTGTTCTTTGACCAGTCCAGTTTATTGTCAATTGGTATCCCCAGGTATTTGTAATCTTCCACCATGTCCACACTGACCCCTTGGATGGAAACAGGGGTCAGCAGTGCCTTAGCCCTCCTCAGGTCCACCACCAGCTCCTTAGTCTTTTTCACATTAAGCTGCAGATGATTCTGTTCACACCATGTGAAAAAGTTTCCCACCGTAGCCCTGTTCTCAGCCTCATCTCCCTTGCTGATGCATCCAACTATGGCAGAGTCATCAGAAAACTTCTGAAGATGGCAAGACTCTGTGCAGTAGTTGAAGTCCGAGGTGTAGATGGTGAAGAGAAAGGAAGACAGGACAGTCTCCTGTGGAGCCCCAGTGCTGCTGACCACTCTGTCTGACACACAGTGTTGCAAGCGCACGTACTGTGGTCTGCCAGTTAGGTAATCCATGACTCCAGGGAAGCATCCACCTGCATTACTGTCAGCTTCTCACCCAGCAGAGCAGGGTGGATGGTGTTGAACGCACTGGAGAAATCAAAAAACATGACCCTCACAGTGCTCGCCGGTTTGTCCAGGTGGGTGTAGACACGGTTTAGTAGGTTTAGACGGCATCCTCAACTCCTAGTCGGGGCTGGTAGCCGAACTGGAAAGGGTCTGTATGGCCTAACCATAGGCCAGAGCTGCTCTAGAACAAGGCTCACCAGGGTCTTCATGATGTGGGAGGTCAATCCCACCGGTCTGTAGTCATTGGAGCCACTGTGGCTTTCAAAGTCAGACATGTATCCCTGTTCAGATGTTTGGACTGAAGAAATGTGGAAGAAAAAGAAGGAAACTTATCCCTGGTTAGACGTCAAGGATGATAAACTTGGCTGTACATATAGAACATAGAACATAGAATAGTACGGCATATTACAGGCCCTTTGACACAGAATGTTGTGCCGATCCTCAAACCCTGCCTCCCATATAAACCCCCCCACCTTAAATTCCTCCATATACCTGTCTAGTAGTCTCTTAAACTTCACTAGTGTATCTGCCTTCACCACTGACTCAGGCAGTGCATTCCACTCACCAACCACTCTCTGAGTAAAAAACCTTCCTCTAATATCCCCCTTGAACTTTCCTCCCCTTACCTTAAAGCCATGTCCTCTTGTACAGAGCAGTGGTGCCCTGGGGAAGAGGCACTGGCTGTCCACTCTGCCTATTCCTCTTAATATCTTGTACACCTCTATCATGACTCCTCTCATCCTCCTTCTCTCCAAAGAGTAAAGCCCTAGCTCCCTTCATCTCTGATCATAATCCATACTCTCTAAACCAGGCAGCATCCTGGTAAATCTTCTCTGTACCCTTTCCAATGCTTCCACATCCTTCCTATACTGAGGCAACCAGTACTGGAAACAGTACTCCAAGTGTGGCCTAATTAGAGTTTTATAGAGCTGCATCATTACATCGCGTCTCTTAAACTCTATCCCTTAACTTATGAAAGCTAGCACCCCATAAGCTTTCTTAACTACCCTATCTACCTGTGAGGCAACTTTCAGGGATCTGTGGACATGTACCCCCAGATCCCTCTGCTCCTCCATACTACCAAGTATCCTGCCATTTACTTTGTACCCTGCCTTGGAGTTTGTCCTTCCAAAGTGTACCACCTCACACTTCTCCGGGTTGAACTCCATCTGCCACTTCTCAGCCCACTTCTGCATCCTATCAATGTCTCTCTGCAATCTTTGACAATCCTCTACACTATCTACAACAGCACCAACCTTTGTGTCATCTGCAAACTTGCCAACCCACCCTTCTACCCCCACATCCAGGTTGTTAATAAAAATCACGAAAAGTAGAGGTCCCAGAACAGATCCTTGTGGGACACCACTAGTCACAACCCTCCAATCTGAATGTACTCCTTCCACCATGACCCTCTGCCTTCTGCAGGCAAGCCAATTCTGAATCCACCTGACCAAACTTCCCTGGATCCCATGCCTTCTGACTTTCTGAATAAGCCTACCGTGTGGAACCTTGTCAAGTGCCTTACTAAAATCCATGTAGATCACATCCACTGCACTACCCTCATCGATATGCCTGGTCACCTCCTCAAAGAACTCTATCAGACTTGTTAGACATGATCTGCCCTTCACAAAGCCATGCTGACTGTCCCTGATCAGACCATGATTCTCTAAATGCCCATAGATCCTATCTCTAAGAATCTTTTCCAACAGCTTTCCCACACCAGATGCAAGGCTCACTGGTCTATAATTACCTGGACTATCCCTACTACCCATTTTTGAACAAGGGGACAACATTTCCCTCCCTCCAATCCTTCGGTAACATTCTCGTGGACAACGAGGACATAAAGATCCTTGCCAGAGGCTCAGCAATCTCTTCCCTCACCTCGTGGAGCAGCCTGGGGAATATCCTGTCAGGTCCTGTGGACTTATCCGTCCTAATGTATTTTAAGAACTCCAGACCTCCTCTCCCTTAATATCAACATGCTCCAGAACATCAACCTCACTCATATTGTCCTCATCGTCATCAAGTTCCCTCTCATTGGTGAATACCAAAGAGAAGTATTCATTGAGGACCTCGCTCACTTCCACAGCCTCCAGGCACATCTTCCCACTTTTATCTCTAATCAGTCCTACCTTCACTCTTGTCATCCTTTTGTTCTTCACATAATTGAAGAATGCCTTGGGGTTTTCCTTTACCCTACTCGCCAAGGCTTTCTCATGCCCCCTTCTTGCTCTTCTCAGCCCCTTCTTAAGCTCCTTTCTTGCTACCCTATATTCCTCAATAGATCCATCTGATCCTTGCTTCCTAAACCTCATGTATGCTACCTTCTTCCACCTGACTAGATTTTCCACTTCACTTCTCACCCATGGTTCCTTCACCCTACCATTCTTTATCTTCCTCACCGGGACAAATTTATCCCTAACATCCTGCAAAAGATCCTTAAACATCGACCACATGTCCATAGTATATTTCCCTGCAAAAACATCATCCCAATTCACACCCGCAAGTTCTAGCCTTATAGCCTCATAATTTGCCCTTCCCCAATTAAAAATTTTCCTGTCCTCTCTGATTCTATCCTTTTCCATGATAATGCTAAAGGTCAGGGAGCGGTGATCACTGTCCCCCAGATGCTCACCCATTGACAGATCTGTGACCTGACCCGGTTCATTACCTAATACTAGATCTAGTATGGCATTCCCCCTAGTTAGCCTGTCAACGTACTGTGACAGGAATCCATCCTGGATTATGTGACAGCATGAATGCTTCGCATTTGGAGAAGGAAGTCTGAGAGTCAGAACCAGAGTGCTGCGGGAGCCATTTTGACTTTTTCTTCTCATCGGGATTAAGAGATGTGGGACTGTGCAGGTATGTGACGTCAGGCAGTGAAGCACGGAAGATTTAAAAGGAACACAGCCTTATACAGCGGGCAGTGTCGTTTGGGGCAGCAGAGTGAGCCAGGAGCAGAGTGAATGCTTAAGGGCTTTGGCTCAATGGGCGAGGCAAGGTAGTTTAGTTTTCAGTTTTTCCTGTTCTTTGAGGAAAGGGGCAATCATGAGTGTGAGGGCAGCTTGTTGTTCTCGGTGTCGGATGTGGGAGGTCCTGGAGTCTCCTAGCCTCCCGGAAGTCCATATCTGCGCCAGGTGCGCCAAGCTGCAGCTCCTAAGGGACCGTGTTACAGAACTGGAGCTGCAGCTCGATGACCTTCGTCTGGTCAGGGTGAGTGAGGAGTTGATAGAGAGGAGTTACAGGCAGGTGGTCACACCGAGGCCACGGGAGACAGACAAGTAGGTCACGGTTAGGAGGGGGAAGGGGAAGAGTCAGGTCCTAGACAGTACCCCATTGGCTGTACCCCTTGACAATAAGTACTCCTGTTTGACATTGTAGCGGGCAACAGAGTAGAGAGAGACAGAGTAGGAAGGCTTTGGCGAGCAGAGGCTGAGGATGAGCTTCATTCCAAGTGAGGTAAGGCCGGGTAAGTTCCTTTAAAAGGAGAAAGTTTCAAATGTTGAGGCAAGTATTGGGTAGATCATGGCAGCTGAGATCAGCCCCGTGGTTTGTTCATCCTGCAGCATGTGGGAAATCAGGGATACTTCCAATGTCCCTGACGACTATGTGTGCAGGAAGTGTGTCCAACTGCAGCTTCTGGCAGACTGCATTGAGCATCTGGAGCTGCGATTGGATTCATACTGGAGCATCCGTGATGCTGAGAAAGTCGTGAATAGCACATTCAGTGAGTTGGCCACACCACAGGTAAAGGCTACACAGGCAGAAAGGGAATGGGTGGCCACTAGACAGTGTAGCAGTAGGCAGGTAGTGCAGGAGTCCCCTGAGGTCATCTCCCTCCTAAACAGATATACTGTTTTGGATACTGTTGGGGGAGATGTCTCATCGAGGGAAGGCAGCAGCCTCCAAGTTCATGGCACCACGGGTGGCTCTGCGGCACAGGAGGGAAGAAAAAGGAGTGGGAGAGCTATAGTGATAGGGGATTCAATTGTAAGGGGAATAGATAGGCTTATACTCACTAGAATTTAGAAGATTGAAGGGGGATCTTATTGAAACATATAAAATTCTAAAGGGATTGGACAGGCTAGATGCAGGAAGATTGTTTCCGATGTTGGGGGAGTCCAGAACGAGGGGTCACAGTTTAAGGATAAAGGGGAAGCCTTTTAGGACCGAGATGAAGAAAAACTTCTTCACACAGAGAGTGATGAATCTGTGGAATTCTCTGCCACAGGAAACAGTTGAGGCCGGTTCATTAGCTATATTTAAGAGGAAGTTAGATATGGCCCTTGTGGCTAAAGGGATCGGGGGTATGGAGAGAAAGCAGGTGCAGGGTTCTGAGTTGGATGATCAGCCATGATCATACTGAATGGCGGTGCAGGCTTGAAGGGCTGAATGGCCTACTCCTACACCTATTTTCCATGCTACTATGTTTCCATGTTGAGTACTGTTGTGGGGGACAGCCTACCTGGGGGGAAGCAGCAGTGGCCGTGCCTCCGGCACAGAGTCCAGCCCTGTAGCTCAGAAGGGTAGGGAAAGGAAGAGGAAGGCAGTAGTAATAGGGGACTCGATAGTTAGGGGGTCAGATAGGCGATTCTGTGCATTCAATCAGGAGACCTGGATGGTAGTTTGCCTACCAGGGTCTGGGACGTTTCTGATTGCATCCAAGATATCCTGAAGTGGGAGGGTGAGGAGCCAGAGGTCGTGGTACATATAGGTACCAATGGCGTAGGTAGGAAAAGGGAAGAAGTCCTGAAAGGAGAATATAGGGAGTTAGGAAGGGAGTTGAGAAGAAGGACCACAAAGGTAATAATCTCGGGATTACTGCCTGTGCCACGCGACAGTGAGAGTAGGAATGGAATGAAGTAGAGGATAAATGTGTGGCTGTGGGATAGGAGCAAGGGGCAGGGATTCAAGTTTCTGGATCATTGGGACCTCTTTTGGGGCAGGTGTGACCTGTACAAAAAGGACGGGTTGCACTTGAATCCTAGGGGGACCAATATCCTGGTGGGGAGATTTGCAAAGGCTACTGGGGAGAGTTTAAACTAGAATGGTTGAGGGGGTGGGAATTAAATTGAAGAGTCTAGGAGAGAGGAGGTTAGTTCACAAATAGAGAAAGCTTGTAGACAGTATGTGAGGGAGGATAGGCAGGTGATAGAGAAGGGGAGCGCTCAGACTGAAGATGTAGGGGAGAAGGAAGAAAAAGAAGATAGTAAAGTTGGTTGCACCATTAGGGATAAACAGAGAGTAAGAGGGGGAGAATTTCTTAAATGTATTTATTTTAAAGCTAGGAGCATTGTAAGAAAGGTGGATGAGCTTAGAACATGGATTGATACCTGATAATATGATGTTGTAGCTATTAGTGAAACATGGTTCTAGGAGGGTTGTGATTGGCAACTGATTATTTCTGGATTTTGTTGCTTCAGGTGTGATAGAATTAGAGGGACAAGAGGAGGAGGTGTCGCATTGCTTGTCAGAGAAAATATTACAGCAGTGCTTTGGCAGGATAGATTAGAGGGCTCATCTAGGGAGACTATTTGGGTGGAATTGAGGAATGGGAAAGGTGTAGTAACACTTATAGGGGTTTATTATAGACCACCTAATGGGGAGCGAGAATTGGAGGAGCAAATTTGTAAGGAGATAGCAGATATTTGTAGTAAGCACAGGGTTGTGATTGTGGGAGGTTTTAATTTTTACACACATAGACTGGGAAGCCCATTTTGTAAAGGGGCTGGATGGTTTGGAGTTTGTAAAATGCGTGCAGGATAGTTTTTTGCAGCAATACATAGAGGTACCAACTAGAGAAGGGGCAGTGTTGGATCTTCTGTTAGAGAATGAGATAGGTCAGGTGATGGAGGTATGTGTTGGGGAGCACTTCAGGTCCAGCCATCACAATGCCATTAGTTTCAATATAATTATGGAGAAGGATAGGACTGGACCCAGGGTTGAGATTTTTGATTGGAGACAGGCTAACTTTGAGGAGATGTGGAAGGATTTAGAAGGTGTGGATTGGGACAATTTGTTTTATGGGAAGGATGTAATAGAAAAATGGAGGTCATTTAAAGGTGAAATTTTGAGGGTACAGAATCTTTATGTTCCTGTTAGGTTGAAGGGAAAGGTTAAAAGTTGGAGAGAGCCATGGTTTTCAAGGGATACTGGAAAAAGAGGGAGGTCTACAATAAATATAGGCAGCATGGAGTAAATGAGGTGCTCGAGGAATATAAAGAATGTAAAAAGAATCTTAAGAAAGAAATTAGAAAAGCTAAAAGAAGATATGAGGTTGCTTTGGCAAGTAAGGTGAAAATAAATCCAAAGGGTTTCTACAGTTATATTAATAGCAAAAGGATAGTGGGGGATAAAATTGGTTCCTTAGAGAATCAGAGTGGACTGCTATGTGTTGAGCCAAAAGAGATGGAGGAGATTTTGAACAATTTCTTTTCTTTGGTATTCACTAAGGAGAAGGATATTGAATTGTGTAAAAAAGGGAAACAAGTAGGGAAGTTATGCAAACTATGACAATTAAAGAGGAGGAAGTACTGGCGCTTTTAAGGAATATAAAAGTGGATAAGTCTCCTGGTCCTGACAAGATATTCCCTAGGACCTTGAGGGAGGTTAGTGTAGAAATAGCAGGGGCTCTGACAGAAATATTTCAAATGTCATTAGAAACGGGGATGATGCTGGAGGATTGGCATATTGATCATGTGGTTCCATTGTTTAAAAAGGGTTCTAAGAGTAAACCTAGCAATTATCAGTCTGTAAGTTTGACGTCAGTACTGGGTAAATTAATGGAAAGCATTCTTAGAGATGGTATATATAATTATCTAGATAGACAGGGTCTGATTAGGAACAGTCAACATGGATTTGTGCATGGAAGGTCATGTTTGATAAATCTTATTGAATTTTTTGAAGAGGTTACTAGGAAAGTTGACAAGGGTAAAACAGTGGATGTTGTCTATATGGACATCAGAAAGGCCTTTGACAAGGTTCCGCATGGAAGGTTAATTAGGAAGGTTCAATCATTAGGTATTAATATTGAAGTAGTAAAAAGGATTCAACAGTGGCTGGATGGGAGATGCCAGAGAGTAGTGGCTGATAACTGTTTGTCAGGTTGGAGGCCGGTGACTAGTGGTGTGCCTCAGGGATCTGTACTGGGTCCAGTGCTGTTTGTCATATACATTAATGATCTGGATGATGGGATGGTAAATTGGATTAGTAAGTATGCAGATGATACTAAGATAGGTGGCGTTCTGGATAATGAAAACAACATACACAAAATGCTGGTGGAACACAGCAGACCAGGCAGCATCTATAAGGAGAAGCACTGTCGACGTTTCGGGCCAAGACCCTTCGTCAGGACTAACTGAAAGGAAAGATAGTAAGAGATTTGAAAGTAGTGGGGGGAAAGGGAAATGTGAAATGATAGGAGAAGACCGGAGGGGGTGGGATGAAGCTAAGAGCAGAAAAGATGATTGGTGAAAGTGATACAGAGCTGGAGAAGGGAAAGGATCATGGGATGGGAGGCCTCGGGAGAAAGAAAGGCGGGGGGGGGGGGGAGCACCAAAGGGAGATGGAGAATAGGCAGAGTGATGGGCAGAGAGAGAGAGAAAAAAAACAACTAAATATGTCAGGGATGGGGTAAGAAGGGGAAGAGTGGCATTAACGGAAGTTAGAGAAGTCAATGTTCATGCCATCAGGTTGGAGGCTACCCAGCCGGTATATAAGGTATTGTTCCTCCAACCTGAGTTTGGACTCATTTTGATAGTAGAGGAGGCCATGGATAGACATATCAGAATGGGAATGGGACATGGAATTAAAATGTGTGGCCACTGGGAGATCCTGCTTTCTCTGGCAGACCGAGCGTAGGTGTTCAGCAAAATGGTCTCCCAGTCTGCGTCGGGTCTCACCAATGTATAAAAGGCCACACCGGGAGCACTGGACGCAGTAGCGTTTTTGTGTTTGTGGATAATGAAATAGGTTTTCAAAGCTTGCAGAGAGATTTAGGCCAGTTAGAAGAGTGGGTTGAAAGATGGCAGATGGAGTTTAATGCTGATATGTGTGAGGTGCTACATTTTTGTAGGACTAATCAAAATAGGACATACATGGTAAATGGTAGGGCATTGAGGAATGCAGTAGAACAGAGTGATCTAGGAATAATGATGCACGGTTCCCTGAAGGTGGAATCTCATGTGGATAGGGTGGTGAAGAAAGCTTTTGGTATGCTGGCCTTTTTAAATCAGAGCATTGAGTATAGGAGTTGAGATGTAATGTTAAAATTGTACAAGGCATTGGTAAGACCAAATTTGGAGTATTGTGTACAGTTCTGGTCACCGAATTATAGGTAGAATATTAACAAAATAGAGAGAGTACAGAGAAGATCTAGTGGAATGTTACCTGTGTTTCAGCACCTAAGTTACAGAGAAAGGTTGAACAAGTTAGGTCTTTATTCTTTGGAGCATAGAAGGTTGAGGAGGGACTTGATAGAGGTATTTAAAATTATGAAGGGGATAGGTAGAGTTGACATGGATAGGCTCTTTTTCATTGAGAGTAGGGGAGATTCAAACAAGAGGACATGAGTTGAGAGTTAAGGGGCAAAAGTTTAGGGGTAACAGGAGGGGGAACTTCTTTCCTCAGAGAGTGGTAGCTGTGTGGAACAAGCTTCCAGTAGAAGTGGTAGAGGCAGGTTCGATATTGTCATTTAAAGTAAAATTGGATAGGTATATGGACAGGAAAGGAATGGAGGGTTATGGGCTGATTGCGGGCCAGTGGGACTAGGTGAGAGTAAGCATTTGGCATGGACTAGAAGGGCTGAGATGGCCTGTTTCTCATTTTTAGAATCTTTCTATTGGTACATAATCTTCTACAGCTCTAAAATGATTCAAAACTTCAACAAGTTAATGTATATACAATTAATAAAGCTGAAGAAAATAAAAACTGTTCGTAAAATATAAAAATTTTAAAAAATTATATGTAAGGAAACGAAGGAAAAAAAGAACCCCATCTAACTAAGAAAAAAACCCACTGACTACAAAAAAAAGGGGAAAAAACCCCATTAGGAATCAACTCCCAGAGCAATATGTCTTACCATCATCCATATATATATAAAGAAAAAGAATCATCAACCACTGATTCATATTTATATAAAATAAGATTGGAAGGAAACCATATAAAATAATTCAAATTAAATGATAATATTTCGCAAAAGAGTCCCATCTTCTCTCAAAATCAAATCGGGGATCAGAAGTTCTACTTCTAATTTTTTCCAAAATGAGACATAACATTACTTGAGAAAATCATTCAATTAATGTAGGGACAGAGGTATCTTCCCATTTTAATAAAATAGCACTTCTTGTCAATAATGTAACAAATACAATTACATGTTGATCTGAAGATGAAATACCCTGAATATGATGTAGAACTATTCCAAACAGAATTGTTAGGTTGTTAATTTATTTTTGAGAGCTTTAGAAATTGTAGAAAATAAAGATTTCCAAAATGGTTTTAATGAAGAACATGATCAGAACATATGCGACAAAGTAGCTACTTCAGTTTTACACCTATCGCAGTAGTTGTCTATACTAGGAAATATTTTAGATAGTCTCTCCTTTGATAAATAATAACAGTGAACAATTTTAAACTGAATTAAACAGTGATTGGCACATATAGAAGAAGAATTTACGTTTTTCAAAACTCGCAACCAATCTTCATTAACAAAGGTCATATTAAGTTCTCTCTCCCAATCTTGTTTAATCTTTAGTGAGAGGTTCTCTTTTTGTAACAAAAGTAAATTATAAATTCTGCTAATGGAACCTCACTGAAGGATTCAACTTCAAAATGGTACCCAACAAATCAGATTCTTGCAAATATGGGAACTTAGATAAATATTGTTGTAAAAAATGTCTAACCTGAAGATATTGCAGAAAATGTGTATGAGCGAGAGAATATTTGTTAATTAACTCTTCAAAAGTCATCAATTGGCCATCACAAAATAAATTTGAAAAAGAACGGATCCCTTTATTTCTCCATAGGAGAAAAATGGGATCGGTTATTGAAGGTTTACATAAAAAGTTTTGATATAAAAAACTAGACAACTTAAGTGTTTAAAATTTTTAAAATTGCAAAACTGAAGCCAAATCCGTAAGGACTGTTTAATAACAGGGTAAAGATTTAAAAGTGGAAATTTAGAGAGTTGTAAAGGTAATGGAACTCCTAATATTGAGGTTAAATGAAATTGTTCAACAGCTTTTAATTCCAAATCAACCCATAGTGGTTTTTGGCTCTTGTCAAGCCAATATAGCCAAAAACATAATTGTCTGATATTAACAGCCCAATAATAGTCTTAAATTAGGAAGTGCAAGTCCACCATTTTTTTTAGATTTTTGTAAATGATACTTATTAATTCTTGGTCTTTTATTTAAATAAAGGAACAAATAAGAGAGTCAAAAAAAGTTTGATCAAAAAGTTTTTTAGTTAAAAAGATAGGTATATTTTGGAAAATATATAAAAATCTTGGTAAAGTCATCATTTTTGCAGCATGGATATTAAAGAGAGAGTAAATGGATTCCATCTAGAAAATAGTTGTTTCATGGAGTCCATTAAAGGAACTATATTAGCTTTATAAAGATCTTTATATTTTTTAGTAATTATAATACCTAAATATTTAAAAGTATTAACAATTCTAAAAGGAATATCATTATATATAAAAACAGGGGCATTTAATGGAAGCAATTCACTTTTATTCAAGTTAAGTTTATATCCTGAAAATTTGCCAAAATCTTTTCGTGTTTCCAAAAGATTAGGAATTGATTCCTCAGAATTCGAAATAATAACCAAAAGATCATCCACATAAAGAGAAATCTTATGTATGGTTCCATTCATAGAGATACAATGAATATTTTTAGCTTCACGTAATGTTATAGCTAAAGGCTCCAATACAAGATTAAATAATAAGGGGCTTAATGGACATCCCTGTCTAGTACTACAAGAAAGTGAAAAAAATTTGTCCTGAAATTATTAGTAATAAATGTGGCAATAGGATTCTTATAAATCATTTGAATCCACCTATTAAAATTATTACCAAAACCAAATTTTTCTAATGCTTTAAATAAATATGGCCACTCAAATCTATCAAATGCCTTTTCTGTGTTGAGAGAAGTAACACATTGAGGTTGCTTAGATATTGGTGAATATATAATGTTCATCAATCTCCGAACATTAGAGAAAGAGTAATGGCCTTTAATAAAGCCCGTTTGATCCATAGAGATGATTTTAGTTAAAATATTTTCCAAGTGGTTAGCCATTATCTTAGAGAGAAATTTTGCATCCACATTTAATAATGAACTAGGTCTATATGATGAACATTCAGTAGGATCTTTATCTTTCTTAAGAATTAAGGTTCCACACAGTAGGCTTATTCAGAAAGTCAGAAGGCATGGGATCCAGGGAAGTTTGGCCAGGTGGATTCAGAATTGGTTTGCCTGCAGAAGGCAGAGGGTCGTGGTGGAGGGAGTACATTCAGATTGGAGGGTTGTGACTAGTGGTGTCCCACAAGGATCTGTTCTGGGACCTCTACTTTTCGTGATTTTTATTAACGAGCTGGATATGGGGGTAGAAGGGTGGGTTGGCAAGTTTGCAGATGACGCAAAGGTTGGTGTTGTTGTAGATAGTGTAGAGGATTGTCAAAGATTGCAGAGAGACATTGATAAGATGCAGAAGTGGGCTGAGCTGTGCCAGATGGAGTTCAACCCGGTGAAGTGTGAGGTGGTACACTTTGGAAGGACAAACTCCAAGGCAGAGTACAAAGTAAATGGCAGGATACTTGGTAGTGTGCAGGAGCAGAGGGATCTGGGGGTACATGTCCACAGATCCCTGAAAGTTGCTTCACAGGTAGATAGGGTAGTTAAGAAAGCTTATAGGGTGTTAGCTTTCATAAGTTGAGGGATAGAGTTTAAGAGACATGATGTAATGATGCAGCTCTATAAAACTCTAGTTAGACCACACTTGGAGTACTGTGTCCAGTTCTGGTCGCCTCAGTATAGGAAGGATGTGGAAGCATTGGAAAGGGTACAGAGGAGATTTACCAGGATGCTGCCTGGTTTAGAGAGTATGGATTATGATCCGAGATGAAGGGAGCTAGGGCTTTACTCTTTGGAGAGAAGGAGGATGAGAGGAGACGTGATAGAGGTGTACAAGATGTTAAGAGGAATAGACAGAATGGACAGCCAGAGCCTCTTCCCCAGGGCACCACTGCTCAGTACAAGAGGACATGGCTTTAAGGTAAGGGGAGGGAAGTTCAAGGGGGATATTAGAGGAAGGTTTTTTACTCAGAGAGTGGTTGGTGCGTGGAATGCACTGCCTGAGTCAGTGGTGGAGGCAGATACTCTGGTGAAGTTTAAGAGACTATTAGACAGGTATATGGAGGAATTTAAGCTGGGGGGGTTATATGGGAGGCAGGGTTTGAGGGTCAGCACAACATTGTGGGCCGAAGGGCCTGTAATGTGCTGTACTATTCTATGTTCTATGTTCTAATGAAGGAAATAGATGCTTCATAAAAGGAAGAAGGTAAACTACCCTTCTCAAAGGATTCATGAAATATTTCCAAAAGATACGGAGAAAGTAATCTTTCAAATTCTTTTGTAAAATCCTATCAAATAACCATCAAGTCCAGGAGCTGTACCTGATTGCATTAATAAAATAGCTTTCTGAATTTCATGCTCGGTAATTGGAGCATCAAGCATCTGTTGATCTTCAACAGAAATTTGAGGAAATGTAATTTTATGTAAAAAAACCCTTCATTTCAGAGGACTCTGCAGGAAACTGAGATCTATAAAGATCAGAATAAAAATCTTGAAAAATATTATTAATGTCCTCATGGTTACTTGCTATATCTCCATTATTTTTACGAATCTTTAAAATTTGTCTTTTAGCTCTCGCTGCTCTTAATTGGGAAGCTAAGAGCTTATTATTTTTATCCCCAAAAATATAAAATTGACTTTTCAATTTAAGCAAATATCCTTCAATAGGATATGTTAGTAATAAATTATTTTGTGATTGTAATTCTACTCTTCTTTTAAATGAAACAACATTTGGAGAGATTGCATTGATGTTATCTAATTCTTTAATTTGTTTAGAGATTTTATCTAATTCTATTCTTGTTGTTTTCTTCAGTTTAGCTATATACAAAATAATCTGACCATGTAAATGGGCTTTTAATGTATTGCAAGTTACTAACATTGAGATGTTTCCTGTATTATTAAAGAGAAAAAACTCTTTTATCTGAGTTTCAATAAACTCAACAAATTCTGAACTTTGTAACAAGTGTTCTGGAAAACACCAAAATGGTCTGGTAGAAGCAACATCTTTCAGTTCAAATATTAGGTTTAAAGGAGCATGATCAGAGATAACAATTGCATCATACTCACATTTCTGAACATTAAATAGAAGTTGAGGGTCGACTATAAAATAGTCAATTCTCGAATATATATTATGAACATGTGAGAAAAAAGAGTATTCTCTATCACTAGGGTGCATATGCCTCCAGATTTCAATTAAACCATAATCAATTAAAAAGGAATTAATAAGAGATGCAGAACGATTAGGGCGCTGATGTTTGGGTGATGACTTATCCATTAAAGGATTTAAACAAGTATTAAAATCACCACCCATTAATAACATATATTCATTTAAATCAGGTAATAGAGCAAAGACAGCTTTAAAAAAAGGATCATCTACATTTGGTCCATAAATATTAACCAAAACTGCTTTCCTATTATAAATTAATCCTTTAATTATCAAAAATCTACCATTAATATTGGCTATAATATGCTCCTGATTAAAAGGGATATTGGAATCGATAAAAATAGAAACAACTCTAATTTTACTCTGAGAGTTTGAATGAATCTGAGGACCCTTCCAAGATTTAAAAAATCAATTTTTATCACATAACCTGATATGCATCTCTTGAGCAAAGATTATATCAGGTTGGAATCGGTTAATAATTTAAAATGTTTTCTTACACATAATAGGATGATTCCAACCACGGACATTCCAACTTAAAACATTTAACTGTTTATATATCATCATGAGACTTTGTATCTAAAAAGAGTAGTTAGATGCATGTCAGGATAAGATAGTCGCAAATGGCGGAGATGAACAACAATAATAATAATTCGCGTATGTTCTGGGATTCCATAATGGGGATAAAAAAAGAAGAAAAAAAATCCACCCAAAGTACAAAGCCCAGAAATAAGTCAATATCAATTGACGCAAGCCCCAAGAAAAGCAAAGAAAGCGATTATAAACGCCACCTACCTAAATAAAAAATATGAAAAAAGTAAACTCTGTCTCCCTCTACTGAACATAAAACTCGTTACAGTCGACGTGTATCTCAATATAATTAAATTGGAAGGAACAGTGTTTTTATTGTAAAACAAAACGACCTTCAATTTTGAAAGTGACCTTCATAATATTAGATAAGGGAAGAAAAACACATCCAAAACAATTCTTGAAATATTTGCACAATAAAAAACAATCGCCATCTTTAAATTATCCAACCTATCTTTTAAATGTAAAGAAATCCAAATAGTTACTTAAAAGATTTTTACAAAAGCATACTGAACAAAAAAAACCAGTTAGTTCATTTCAATGCTGCAGAGAAAAAATTCTAGATAGTTCAAAATTATCTACAGTCTTTCAACAGTTCTCCTGCTATGTCTTCTGAGGTTAAAACCATCCAAACCAGTCTTTTTCACAGATAAAAATACATTTTAAAGTAAAGACTCTCTATAACCATCAGATCTTCCAATTTCATCCCTCTTTATGCCACGAGACAATCAAACCATTGTAAATCATTCAAACTTCAGGCTTCAGACTCGTCAGGCAAAGAATTAATAAAACGCAGTGCTTTGACTGGGTCATCAAAAATACGAGCCCCAGAATTTTTGACAAAAAGCCTTAATTTAGCTGCGTATTGAAGCGATGGAAAGAGCTTTTTTTTGATATGCTTATCTCATAGCCGAAGCAAATCCAGCACATTTCTTAACAATTTCGTGTGGAAAATCTTCAAAAAAGCGGATCTCCAAACCTTGAAATTGAAACAACCTTTGTTTTTTTGCAAGCTTAATAATGCAGTCTTTGTCTCTAAAATGGAGAAAATGCACAACAATATGCCTGTTTTCACCTTGATCCAAAAGTTTTAAAACACCGGTTCTGTGAGTCATTTCAATACCCGGAGGTAACGAACAAACCTCCGGAAATAAAGACTGAAACATTTTAGCAAAATAATCCAGTGTGTCGGCAGATTCTGATTTTTCTTTTAATCCAACAATTCGAATATTATTCTGACGCGACCGAGCTTCCAGATCCACGATTCGTTGTTGAGCCTTTTCCAAACAAGAAGAAAGGTCAGCTGCATTTCGACTAACTTCTTTAAGATCGAGGCTCAGACAGTCAATTTTTTCTTCAAATTTCTCTTTTAGTTGAGTTATTTCAGTGCCGATACTGCTGATTTGAAACTCTAATCTCTTCACCCAAGGGAGTTCCTCCAAAAACTCATCAGCTTTTTTAGACTTTCTGTTGCCTGGGTCCGGGTTCTTTTTGGTGCTTCTTAAAGTAGCCATAATTATAACTGTTGCTCTACAGATCTGACTGAATAAAGTTGAAATTTCAAAGTTTAAGTCAGAAAAGGGAGAGATTAAAGGCGGACAGAAGAAACTGTGAGCGGAAGGTGGAGTCCGAGATGGCCTGTTTCTGTGCTGTAATTGTTATATGGTTATATGGAAGGGTCTTCAATCAGGTCCACTGCCAAAGGATAAAAGGCAGCAGTGGGTCGTGAGAGCGAAAACAAAGCTTTGACCAGCGACCAGTTGGTGTTTGGGATTGATTAGTAAGAGAAAATTAAAGGAAGGTAGGGGCAAGCACAGCGGCCATCGTCTGAGTGAACAGAGTCAGAGTGGTGATCTTGTGGATTTAGTTCTTTGAGGCTTCAGTCAGAGAAACAAAGAAAATCTCGCTTTTCTCATTCACTTCTTTCTATCTGCTCAGCTTGAAACAGTAGAGACACCAGGCAGGATGGTGAAATTCTCCTCTTGTGGGATGTGGGAAGGCAGGGAGACATCCACTGTCCCTGATGACTACAACTGTGAGGTGCATTCAACTGCAACATCTAATAAACCATGTTACAGAATTGAAGCTGGAACTGGATGAACTCTGGAGCATTTCGTGAGGCTGAAGGGCTGATAGATAGGACAT
The DNA here is from genome assembly GCF_048418815.1 of Hemitrygon akajei. Lineage (NCBI taxonomy): Eukaryota > Metazoa > Chordata > Chondrichthyes > Myliobatiformes > Dasyatidae > Hemitrygon > Hemitrygon akajei. The sequence continues at coordinate 1,118,827 of NC_133127.1, read as the reverse complement.
ATAGAGAGGTAGGTGCAGGACACAGGAAACTGGGTGACTGTCAGGAAGGGGAAAGGGGTTAAGCAGCCAGTGCAGAGTACCCCTGTGGCTATCCCCCTCAACAACAGGTATATCACTTTAGATATTGAGGGTGGGGTGGGGGTAATGACCTAACAGAGGAAAGGTACAGTGGCCGGGTCTCTGGAAGATGGAAGAAGAAATTGTGGTGAGAGGGAATACACAGTTAAGGGAACAGAGAGGAAGTTCTGAGAGTGAGAATGATATTCCTGGAGAGTATACTGACTCTCAAATGCCAGCATCTGGGATATCTCGGATCCTGTCCCCAGCATTCTTATGTGGGAGAATGAACATCCAGAAGTGATCTATGTAGGTTCCAATGACATGGGTAGGACAAGTGATGAGGCTCTGCTTAGGGAGTTCAGGGAGTTACCGTAGATGTCGGATTATAAGCCGCTACTTTTTTCCCACATTTTGAACAGCTTTGAACACTGCGGCCTTTAATACGGAGCGGCTAATACATGATTTTTTTCATGCCGCCAAAAACATTTTGCCTCGTAACAGTAGACCAATAAAATTGATGAGTAGTTCACAGAGGTCCAATGAAATTGTACGATAAATCAAGCGCACTTTCACAATTAAATTATTGTAAATCAGTCATTTGTACTCACCCTCATCAACATGGAAAACACTCGAAGAAAAGCATTGTGCTGCCTTTATGGCAGTTATTTAGTTTATAATATTTTCGCTTAGTAATTCATTTTCTAGTTAAAGTTAGAAGTGTTTAAACTATATTTGTTTTCTGTACTACATCGCGGGATGCTATGACGTCACACCCGGTTTCGCCGCGTCTTGTGGGAAAAATGCCGTTTGCGATAAACGGGACGGCGGGGGCGAGCGGCGGAGCGGCATTAGATCTGAGCGAACGCTGCTTTTAAGTTAAAGGCGATCAATAACTTTTCCTGGTAGGCTGCAGTATATATATTTTTTACCAGTCGTTAGGAGATATTGGAATGTTGTTCAGTAAAAAAGTATACGCAACGTATATTTAAAAGTAGCCGCGTTACAGGCACGGTTCGAAAAAAAGCATTTGCAATATGTATTTGTTTATGTTACCATATGGATTTAATTAAAAGTTAAAAAATCCTCACGTGTAATATCTTTCTGTGTAAATATCTCATATTACAACGTGGGACACCTGCGGCCGAAAATCCGGTGCGGCCGAAAATCCGGTGCGGCCTAAAATCCAGTGCGGCCTAAAATCCGGTGCGGCCTGTACAAGTAAAAAATTGATTTTCTTTCTAAAATTAGAGCCAGCGGCTTTTAATCAGGTGCGCTCTGTAGTCCGGAATCTACGGTAGGTGCTAAGTTAAAGGGCAGGACCTCCAGAGTTATGATCTCAGGATTGCTACCCATGTCACATGCCAGGGAGGGCAGAGCTAGAATGATTATATAACTTAGTATGTGATTAAGGAGTTGATGTAGTAGGGAGGCCATAAGCTTTTTGGATCATTGGGCTCTCTTCCAAGGAAGATGGGACCTGTACAGAAGGGACAGTTTGCACCTGAACTGGAGGGTGACTAATATCCTAATGGGAAGGTTTGTTAATGCTGCACGGTGGGGTTTAAAATAGAGTTGTAGGGGGATGGGAACCAGAGTGCCAGAACAGTGGAGATAGTGGAGAGGTTGTGTAGACAGATGTCGGTAAGACCTCAGACAAAGTTAGGACTTAAAAGGTTAAGATTGGTGCAATTAGTGTTCTGAGCAGTGTATATTTCAATGCAAGAAATATCGTAGGAATGGAGTATGTTAGTGCTGAAGATGAGATAGCTGGTGTACAAACACAGGCAATGTATAGTGAGTAGAGGCTGTTGATAGGACAAAACTGCAGTCAACAGGATGAGTTGTAATGTAAAACATGAACAAAATTTTAAAAAGGAGGAATACAGGACTGAAGGTGTCATATTTGATTGTGCGCGCATATGGAATAAGGTAGATGAATTTGCAGCACAGTTGCAGATTAGCAGGTATGATATTGGACGCATCACTGAATCATTGCTGGAAGTTTATACCTGGGAGCTTAATGTCCAAAGATATACATTGTATTGAAAGCATAAGCAGGAAGTCATAGAGCTAAGGAACTGCAAAGGTAAAAAGACCCTGATAGGTGTTGTATATAGAACTCCAAACAGTAGTAAAATTATGGTGTGCAGATTACAACGGGAGATTGAAAACGGCCAATGCCAAAGAACCAATGTTACAATAGTCATGGGGGACTTCAATATACTGGTAGCTTGGCAAAATCAGG